>NW_011500918.1:17756-75586 GCF_000495115.2 Populus euphratica | reverse complement strand
TTAATATGGGCTTTAATGTTTGATATTAACATTTTTGTATTTGTTATCTTGGTCACTCTTTAATACTTTGCTTGTTAAATGACTAATCTTGATTTATGTTGTATAACACTCGGTACAACAAATGTTTGGCACTTTCATGGCCCATATTGTATGGTATAACCGACACTTGAGCTATGAAAGGAACTTGATTTGTTGTTAACATAAGTTATAATCATGAATGCTTGACGAGATTTACAAGTATTAGCATTAATTGAATAAGATGACTAATATTTACAAGTATTAGCATTAATTTGACGAGATTTAGAAGTATTAGCATTAATCGAATAAGATGACTAATGTAATCATGTTAACAAATTTATAATCTAATTGGAACCTCCTTTGTGTGTGGTTTACGATTGAATAATAAGAGTTTATACTATACTTGTTTGACATACCATTAGTGGATCCTCTAACCTTGACATTTGTTATTATTATTGTTCAATCCTTACATTAATATTCCATCTCAAAGTTCTCATCTTCTTCTTCTTCTTCTCCATTTTTTTCTTTATTATTATTATTATTAGTATTAGTATTACTACTACTACTACTACTATTATTATTATTAGTACTATTATTATTATTATTATTATTATTATTATTATTATTGCGACTATTACTATTGTTGTTGTTGTTACTATTGTTGTTGTTTATAATTGTTATTTATAATTTGTACAATTAACCTCCCTGTGGTTCGACCCCGGTCTTGCCGGGCTATTTATTACTTTGACACTCCTGCACTTGGGAGAAGACATCAATCTTTTAGTCGTGTCAGTGATGTTCTCCAAAATTGACTTATGCTTTGATTCCCACCAGATTCAGATGAGCTTAAAGGACATCTATAAAACAACATTTAAAACACACAACAAAAACTATAAGTTCTTAGTGATGCCCTTTGGTCTTGTTGCGATGTCGTGGTCGCACAAATTAATTACCCTGGCTTAAATCACACAAGATAGTATAGAGCAAGCAAGGGATCGATCCCACGAGGAAGATTTAGTTCAGATTTTTATGCTATACGTTATGCAATTGGGGGGTTTTGATTTGTGATAATCTAAAATATGGAAGAAATTAAACTAGTGAACACAATCAATTAAAACTGAAATTTATCAAGAAAACAAACCTTGGTCACAAGCACACATCCACCTATAGAAATCTGAACTGATCCTTGAAACGAAACTCTAGTTTATATTCTGAATTTTTATCTTTTCTTAACTTTGGGTAATTAACGAATCCGCCGTATAACTAGCCCTAACCAACAAATAATCACAGTGCCCGCACTAATGATTTAATCTAATGGCAGCCTTAAGATCTAGATAAATTCATTAATCTTAACAACCAAGTTGTTTGCTTGTGTTGCTTTGATCGAATGTTTTCCCTAAGTTTAATAACGTAGTTCCGCCACAATTATCAAGCTTAGTTGCTTCACAAGTTTATATACCCTAACTTCGGTTTTGATATCAAACTTAGCAATAGATTATTCACAATAATAACTTAGAGTCCGCTCTAGCAATTATCAACAACAATCATAGAAAATATGCACAGGAAAACAATCATACTCATTCATAATACAAACTGAAAATAAATAAAGAATAAATCTCACAATTCTTGAAATCTGAAAGTTTATGTGTCCTTGCAACCAAGAAAAGAGCTTAGCCTTGCATATCTATTGAAGAACTACTCCTAAAGATAAAAGAAAGCATTATTTCTAGTATGTAGAGAGGAGAGTTTGTGTTTCTTCACTTCTAATTGCTACCACCTATCTTTGATTCTATTGCACTCCCTCCTCTCCTTTCTTGGCTCTCTTGGTGTCTATATATAGGCTTCAATGGCAGCTCCTCTTGCTTCTTTATCAATAATGGTGGCTGCCAAACATGCCAAACTTTGACATTAGTAGTCACCACAAACAACCCACCATTGTAGCCTCCTTCTTTGATAATGGCACATTCCAACTTGCAGCTGGTTTGTGGTTGGTGATTTGAGGTTGGTGGATTCAGGTTGGTGGCTACTTTTCTTGACCTTCTAGATTGATTTACTAGAGAGGCTAAATTGCTAAAATTATAACTTGGATGATAGTTTAGAAGCTTCGAAATAAAAATTTGGACTCATTTCTTCATGAAACCTGATTGCTGACAGAATTCAGTTGTCATCTTTGAAAAATCATATCACCCTCATCTGACATCATTTTTGGCTGAAAATTGGAGCGTTTCTAGACCTTTGAGTCAGAAATTGAGTTTGCATCAATTGGACTTCTATAGCTCCAGATATGGAATTTTGAATGGACAAAGGTCAACAGTGGCAGAATACGAGATTTGACTTTGAAGGATGTGATTTCCATGATCTTCCTCTTTGTATTTTTCTTGCATTACATTTCCAGAAAGGTATGGATGTTAGCTTTTTAGAGCCACTGGAATCACTTCATTTTGATCTCTATAACTCACGCTCTGCACAAAACATCGACTGAACGTCAAATCTGTCAATTATCTCCAATTTACTCCTTTTTGCATTTTTCATCCAAAAGTGCCTTCAAAACATAAAACAAAAAATATCAAGGCATTTTACATATAAAACATGGACAAAACATTAGGTAAATGTGGGTGAAACTATCGAATAATATGGTTACATCAAGTCTCCCTAACGCCCCCGTTACCTTTCACAGTCTAATGAACAAAGTGTTTAGAGCTCATTTAAAGAGGTTTGTTCTAGTATTTTTTGATGACATTTTACTATACAACAAGTCCTCCATGAAAAACCTGAAGCATTCACAGGTTGTTTCTGTAGTGCTTAAAACACACAAACTGGTAGCAAAGGAAAGTAAATGTGTCTTCGGTGATGACAAGGTTGAGTGCCTAGGCCCTATCATCTCTAAGGCATGGTGGCTACCGATCTAGTAAAGCTACAAGCTATTAAGAATTGGCCATTGCCCTAGAACATCAAGCAATTACGGGGGTTCCTAGGGCTCACGAGGTATTATAGAAAGTTTGTAAAAGGATATGGCATTATTTGTTGCCCCCTAACCAAACTTCTTAAAAAGGATGTTGTGGGTTAGAACCAAGAGGCAACTCTAGCTTTCGAAAATTTTAAGAAAACAATGGTTAATTCTGTAGCCTTGTCCCTACCTAACTTAAGTAAACCTTTTATCATTGAGATAAATGCATCAGGATCAAGCATTGGGGTAATTTTAATATAGGAGGGGCATTTTATAGCATACATCAGTAAGGCTTTAGGGCCAAGGCAATAGGTGTTATTCACCTATGAGAAGGAAATGTTGGCAATCCTACAAGCAACCAAGTGGAAGCAGTATCTATAGGGTAAGACTTTCAAGATCAGAACTGACCGTGTGAGTCTTAAGTACTTATTAGACCAAAAATTTCTTCTCCCTCTCAACATTTATGGCAGACTAAACTGCTGGGCTTCGATTATCAAATTGAATTTCATAAGTGAAGAGAAAATATAGTAGTTGATGCTTTTTCTAGAGTCATCAACAGTGAGCTTAAATGCTTTAGCATTGTCCATGGTATCGATTCCTTTAGTATTGGGTATCAAAAGTTCTTGGGAGGAGGATAGCAAGATTCAATCCATCATTCAAGACTTAACAAAAGACCCAACTGCATACCCTCACTACAAATGGAGGGACAATTGCTTATTCGGGAAAGGGAAATTATGGTGATAAACAATATAGCGCTCCAGCATCAGCTCATAAAGATTTACTATGATACAACCTTAGGGGGACACTCTAGGTCTACAGTCACGATAATCAAGGTTTGCCAGCATATTTTATTAGAGAAAACAGCACAAACAAATCTGACAATATATGAGAGAGTGCCTAACCTTTCAAAGTTACAAAACAGAAAATGTAGCTAATCTAGGGTTGTTGCAGCCTCTGCTGATCCCAACAACACCATTCATAAACATTAGCATGGATTTCAGAACTAGCTTACCAAAATTAGAGGGCAAGGAAGTGATATTCATAGTGGTGGATAGCTTCAGCAAGTATATGCACTTTATGGCACTTTCACGCTCTTATATGGCTAACACAATCGCCAAGACCCTCATGGAATCAATCTACAAACTGCACGGATTGCCCGCTACTATAGTGAGTGATCGAGACTCCATTTTTCTTAGTTAGTTTTAGAATGAATTATTCAGTCTGCAAGGGGTTAACCTTCATTACTCCATTGCATATCACCCTCAATCGGATGGAAAAACCAAGGTCGTCAATAAGTGCATAGAAGGCTATCTCGGGTGTATGACAGGGGACGCTCCTTCATAATACCGACTTTGAATGAATGATGTTACAACACAAACTTCCACACCCCTACCAAGTTCACCCCTTATGAAATACTATACGTGTTTTTACCTCCAATACACATTTTCTATTTCCTTAAAGATTTATCTGTAGAGGCAGTTGATTATTACCTCAAAACAAGGAAGCAAATGCTACAGACAGTACAACAAATTCTAGTCAAATCCTAGAATAGAATGAGACAATTGGCTAACAAAAAGAGAAACGGTAGAGTCCTACAAGTGGGTGATTCAAGAAGTAGCCTCCAAGCTAAATCTTTTATCCTCATCAAACATCCATCTACTTTTTCATGTCTTTTTATTAAAAAAAACATGGGAAATAAGGTGGTGCATAAAAGCTTACTGGACAGGTTTAGAGAGCCCCTATTACAGCTGCAATCATGAATCGAAGGATGATATAGAGAGATCATCAAGCTGCAACACAACTCTTAATCTATTTACAAGGGTTGTCCTTGACAGAGACTATATTAGAGTTCATGGATGAAATAAAATTCAGGTACCCAACCTTCAACCTTGAGGAGAAGGTGGTTATCAAGGGAGGAGAATTGTTGCAGGTGAGCTCTACGTGAGGAGTTTAACAGGGAAAATCAATTTAAAAAAGAAGTTATCATTGCAAATGGTACGCATTGGATGACTATACTTTAAGCGCATCATCTTAATAATTGTAATCTAGAAAGCACGAGAACCTACTCTCCCTCCTCCTCCTCATGCCTGTATACAAAAAGGCGTTGTACAAAATAAGAATATACGAAAAAGAAGAGAAATATTATTTGATCCCCACCCCTTGTAGTCCTAAACTCTCTCCTCAACATTTTGTTCACTGTTCCTCGCGTCTGTTAATCTTTTTCTCAATTCATTTGTCCAACCATGTGCCCCCAAGCCTGAACCACACAAATTCACCCCACAACTCGGGGAAAGAGGAGGCGCCAAGATAAACTGTCCAAGTCCAGAGTACCTGTACAGTGTATTGCCTTCACGATTTAGCTTAAGGTGCCTTTGGTATCGCCTTTAAAAAGGAGCCTTCTCTTACGTAATTAATCCAGGCGATTGTACCGGAGATGAGCTGATGGCGAGACATCAGATCCACGCTTATCACTTCACAACATTTGAGATTTTAAAGTCACTCGAATAGATTTTAAGAGATTTTCAAAAGCTCAGGTCCAAGATTCGAGTACTGTGGCGTATGAATATGCTATTGTTCCATCTTGTCTAATTTTCACTGCAGCGATGCTGACAGGGAATATGGTGCCGTGTTTTCCAAATTAAAATTATAGGATTGGATGATAGTGGTGAACAATCACTCAAGATTCACACATCTTGGAAGAATGACTCCCGCAACTGTTTATTTCCAAACCATCAGGAATTTAATCATTTTTTATTACGGAAGTTTGTTCTTGTCTTTTGTTTTAAAACACGTAACAAATTAATAACCAACTGTCAAAACCATATAAAATAATTTTGGAATCATCGTGCTAGTAATTGTTGGTAAAAAACAAATATCGTATTTCTGTTTTCAAAAATCTTAAAATAGAAATGAGAAGAAAACGTAAAATGATACCACAACGCGAAGATAACCAGTGTTTTATTTATAAAAAAACAAGAGAAACATAATAGCCAATCTAATATTCTAAGATAAAGTTAATTTTAATTTAAAAATCTAATTTTATTTTTAGTTTTTTTTTTATTATATCCCTTTCTAGCATAATTCTTGGTGGTGGTTTTAATTCCTCGTATTATTAAAAAAATAGATCAAAGTTTAAAAAGATTTGTGACATCAATTTAATCTTGTAGTTTTTAACTTATTTTTTTACTACTTAAAAGGCACAAAATAATTAATTCATAAATACGTTATTTAAGTAAAAAAACACAAACTTGAATTTTTACCTAGTTTCCAACAACTATAATTGTTGAAAATTGAACAACAAAAAAATATGTTATTTGTCACAACAAACCATTCATTACTTGCTTTATTTATTTTTTAAAAAAAGAGTAAGGCCAAGACTCAACAGCATCCGGTGTTTTTTGAAGAGGCCAGGCCACGCACCTTTTTTTTTTTTTTTAATTGTATTTTCTTTGTTGTTTTTTCATTGAAAACAAATACTAATCAGCTTGCTTTTTAATTTTAACTTGGTTTTTAAAATGATTTAATTGAATTTTAACAATTTATTTTTAAATTATTATGTATTTAAAATAACAATAATAAATTGCCAATAAAAGTTCAATTAAAATCATTTTTGTAATTATATTTTTTATAATAGTTTTAAAAATATCACGAGTTTGTTTTTTGATAAAAGGTTTATGATAATTGATACAGTTAGGATAATTTTTTTCAGAAATAAATTTATAGAAAAACAAAAAAAAAAAAACGAAAGAAATCCAGCATTTTCCCCTGGTGGAATTGCAGAAGGGGACGAAGCATCGTCAGGCTCAGGAATAGAGAGAGAAAAGAGAGGATCGACATTGGCACAAGCAACAAAAGGAGCACGTGGCAAACATACAGAATCTTGATCCTCAACAACACACAACGCTGCAATTTTATCTATGCACACCAGAAAACAGAGAGAGGGAGAGGGAGAGGGAGAGAGGCTGTCGGAAAAGGAATCCACGCACCAAGTAAGAATTAAATTTCCTTCTGTAGAAGAAAAATGGACAATACAAATGCGGTGAAGGGAATAATAAAAGAGTAGGTTCCTAGTTGGGGTAGTTGCAAGAGCACATTGGAAGGGAGGGATTCTTCTGGTATCGGATTCTTGTTTGTTTAATCCAACTCATGCCTACTTAATTCCCCCAAGAATGCGAATTCCAAAGAAGCCAGTTTCCTTTTGCCTTTCTCTTTTCTCTCCTGAATTTCCCCGTCCTTTCGATTCTCGAATTAGCTTCTTTTCGGGATTTCATTATAAAACTCCTAATTTCTCCTTCGCTAAACCAAAGCAAATTCACTCCGCAGGTTAGTTCTCTCTCTCACTCTCTCTCTCTACTGATTTCGTTTCTCATTTTATTAAATCGTTTTGAAAATCTGCATCATTCCTCGTTTTATTGTTGAAGAAATATGAGGAGTTTTTTTAGTATACAATTTGGCGGAATCATAGGTGGAATTAGAGTAGGTTTTGATGGAGGAATTGGATTTTTAGGTGTTCCTTTGGAGCGAATGTTCGAAGATACTTAGACTGGGAACATGCACTTTCACTCTGTGCTTTTTGATTCAAATTTGCAGGTAAGATGTCAGCAATTGAGTTTTTTTTTTTTTTTTTTAAAGAACACTCTTAGGTAGTTCTTGGTTTTACTCTTCTTCTTCTTCTTCTTTTTTTTACCAAGAAAACAGTGTTTTTATTTTTGCAGAGGACTTCGTGGCTGTTGTGTGCTGTTTGCTAGTCATTTCAGCTATAGTGTTGGATTATGTAGATTGGTCAACTTGATCATAAGAGCACTTAACCCTGTTTTTATTCTTTTTCTTTTTCTTTTCCTTTTACTTTAATCATGCGTGTTTTGTATCCATCTAATATGGGTTAATGCGAGTCGTGTATGTACCATAAAACCTTGTTTTCTTGAATTTGTTGAGTAATGGATTTTTTCGTGTTGTGCATGGTGTAATTTGAATGTCATTATTTATCGATGTTAAAAGTTAATTCTTTTGAATATCTCAGGAGTCAATCAGTTGCATATGAGCTATAAGATGGACAAGGGTCAGAAGGCTGTTTTAGGTGACCAGAGATTGAGCTCTGAGCTTATGGAGAGTAGGGATGGAGTTCAAGAACCATGCATATGGTCTTCTCCTGAAGGGGGGAAAGATGAAGCTGAACTTGGAAAACGGATCTTCTGCAATAGGTCATTGAACATGAGAAATATTATAGCTGTCGGCTTTGATATGGATTACACGTTGGCACAGTATAAGCCTGAAACCTTTGAGAAACTTGCGTATGAAGGCACGATTGAAAAGTTGGTGTCTAATCTTGGCTATCCTGAAGAGGTTTGTCTTTCTTAAAACCTGTGCTGCTTTGCTCCATTGAATTTTACAATATGTTGGCTAAGAATGGTGTTTCTATGCAGTTGTTGGGCTGGACATTTAATTGGAAGTACATGGTCAGAGGATTGGTTGTAGATAAAAAGAGAGGCAATATCTTGAAGGTTACTCATCAATAATTTCTCATTAGCTGTTCTTTACTTAAAGAACATTTGTGTGGGAAAATATTTGAACTACTGATTTGCATTATACAGATGGATCGTCATAAATATGTGAAAGTGGCATACCATGGATTTAGAGAGTTGACCAAGGAAGAGAAAGTTGGCACCTATGGGAATACTCTGATACGAGATGCTTTTGACGAGCCAGATTATGCGCTTATTGATACTCTTTTCTCATTAGCTGAAGCCTATTTGTTTTCCCAGCTTGTTGACTTTATGGACAAAAACCCAGGAAGAGTTCCAGCAAGAGTAGAGTAAGAAAGCAGCATTTATTTTTAGTCTTATGTGGTACCAGGTCTTTTATTTATTTATTTATTTATGTGGATTCTCTATAATAGTAAATTCCAACTAAACCAAATCCCTTTTCTATTCCCCTTCATATGCTGATTCAATTTTGCCAACTTAGTTGTTTCTATAACTTTGTTTAAGATTAAAAAAGCTTTCAGGGCCTAAAATATACCAACTTCAGGCAGAACATGTTTCTCTGCTGTGAATTTCACTGGTTTGGCAATAAAAGTGTGCACTTAGAATGGTAAAAACAAGCATGTCTAAATATGTGGTTTAAATACCAGCAGAAACTTCATAGTACGGCTACATAAGACAGATGGGTTTTTTAACAATGAATTATTCATTTCCTTGCAAAGGGTTTCCATATTTAAGGTTATCCAACTTTTAGGAGTCAAGTAATTATTGGGGTTCGTATTAAAGATGAAATGTTATGGTATTGCTATTGAATAACATCCACAAGAATCACCTAGAGTTGTTTGTAGATAATAAATAACCAATTGATGTGGTGGAGGGTAGACCTGTTCTTCAATGAAGTGTAGATCTTGAAAGCTGATTGTTTCACAACCAACTCTTTCAGCTACGCTCGCATGTACAAAGATGTTCGATCTGCTGTTGATATGTGCCATCGGGATGGAACTTTAAAGCAAATGGTAGCAAAAGATCCTATAAAGTAAGTTAAAAAATTGGCATTAATTCCTCAAGCGGTTGTCAATCATTGGTGATATTTCTGCTTCTCTATTTCTGCTGCTTTTCTATTTAAGAAGGTTAAGAAGAGACCTCAATTGCAGTTTATTTTGCAGTTTGTTTGGCTGAATAGACAAATGATCTAATGGATGCTGGTTTAGACAGAATAGACAAATGATGTATATAATTTTTGGGTTATTTGGAAAAGGTTCTTTTAATTTGTTCTTCTTTATTTTTGGTTATGGGTGCTTTTGTCTTTATGTCTCTGGGCTTCATCTACTAGGTACATCAACGAGGATAAGTCTATAGTTCCACTTCTCAAAATGCTCAGGGATTCTCGACGGGCAACGTTCTTGGTAACAAATAGGTATTAAATCTTCCCCTCCCCATTTCTGTTCTTTTCTCCATTGGAATGCTATGGATAATGAATATCTTTTCATATTCAGAACAAATGTTACGTAACATCCTGGCAGATTTCTTTCTCGTTTCTTGCATGTGACTTTTCTGGATGTTACAACTTACTTGAGATGGGACTATAAGTAATCATTGCTTTTATCTTTGCAGTTTATGGGACTATACAAATATTGTGATGAATTTTCTCTGCGAGTCTCGTACCCTTGATGCTTGCAACTTTGATTGGCTTCAGTACTTTGATGTTGTCATCACTGGCAGGTAATGTTTTTTCCCTTAAAACAGCATATTTAATAGCTAAAATATTGATTGTTGATTCCTTTTTTTTTTATTAATAATTAGCATTTGGCATATAATTTGCACCAAAATTGCAAAAATATTATTTTAACTAATGGCTAGCTTCCATCAGCATGTTATAAAACCATGGATTGCATTCTTAAAAATGCTTTTAATAGTCCTGTTCTGGTAATAATATAGAATTATATCCACACTTTGAAGTATTAATTTTCACTCTTGTTTGAAAAATTCTGTTCTGCCAGTAGCTCCAATATTTTGTGTTTTCAGGGTAATTTATGACAGTTGTTGACTTTGAATATATATGCAGTGGAAAACCGGGATTTTTCCACGAAGAAAGTAATGCTAATCTTTTTGAGGTTGAACCTGAATCTGGCAAGCTTATCAATACTGATAATGGAACTCCTATGGCTCAGGTTAGTGTAGCAGTAGTTCTATTGTCCCTTAAACCTGTTTGGCATTCTTACACTTCTCCTTATTATGTCTGTCGGTGTGCTTTTTATTCTTTTTCAAAAAGGTTGGAAATTCTTCACCTAGCATAACACTGAAGAAGCAAAATGAGCGTTGCAGGGTTTTCCAGGTATGTTAAGAAAGTTAGTTAATTAAATCCATCTAAGCAATTGTGCATAGAAGGCAACATCAATGACTTAGATCACATCAACTGAATTTTTAGATGGAAATGACAAATATGAGCCATCTAATGATGTCCTTCAATCTGACATTTCAGGGAGGGACCGTTCGTCATCTGCATAAATTACTCTCAATTGAGTCAAGTTCACACGTAATTCTTTTTCCTGTTTATCATTCTTAATTCCTTGAACAATTTATATTTCCTTCTAGTATTCCATTTTTGTTAAGTGGGCGTGCAAGGCATGGAAGGAAAGTAATGCTCATAAACATGAAAGAAAAAACCTTTCTTGTGGTTATATACTGTACTTCTGGGCATATTGCATGACTGCTCTTTTGTACTGTTATTTTGCGGAATTATATCCATGGCAAGAAAGAATGTGGGTTTGTCATTTTTCTTTTTCTTTTTTTGTATTAATATTGAGTAACTTTATGATTGATTGTTGAAATCTTTTGCACTGTTATTTTGTGGAATTAATCTTTTTTTGGTTTGTCATTTTGCTTACATCAGATGCTGAGCTGCTTGCTCTTGATATGCTTTTTTCTGGATTCATGCATGTGAATTTTAGATCTAACAACTGTTTAATCCCATAGGTTCTGTATGTTGGGGATCATATCTATGGAGATATTTTACGCAGCAAAAAAGTTCTCGGTATTGCACTCTTTCTTGTCTTCTGATTCCTATTTTCTGTAGCCTTTGAAGCTAATATTGATTGGTTACGAATTATCATTTTATGTAAGACACTTACGTAATCAACAAATGGGGTGTGTGCAAAACTATTTTAGGGTCTGCATGGGGAATGAAAAAAAATAGAAGTTGACACGTGCTATCTCTAATTCCTCAATTGAACATATAGAATTCCCCCTTGCACATCAAGCCCATCAATCACAGTTTTGCAATTAAAATATTATATTTAGCCATAGCTATGGGTTGTGGTGTGTGTCTTGTGTTGGTTTTTGTGGTTTACCTGCCCTTTATGCCTCTATGAGCAGGTTGGAGAACAATGCTCGTTGTTCCAGAGCTTGAGGCAGAGGTAAAACTGCTTTGGGAACTCAGGGACTCACGCAAGGTAATTTTTGAAATTTCTTAAGCTCTGATGACAGATTTTTTATGCCTTGTCCTTGTAGAAAAGGCTAACAGTGGAAGTTCAAGATTCTGAATCTTGCAAAGGCATATTCGTTAATAAACACCAATTACTACGAGTTGTTTGGTTAATTGTACAGTCAGAGAAATCTACCTTCTTAATATTAATATCCATTACCAAAATTGCACAAACCGAATCATTGCATTTGCATGGAATGCATTGAGGAACTGTAAAATTGGTGCATCTCTTGTGCTGGAAGTCGGAGAGCAATATTTATGTCTTCTTCCTTAGACACCTGTATTTCAGGACTCACTGTTGCTATGTTGGACTTTTTTACTACTAGTTATCCAGGTGGTCATGAGATGCATAAGTTTGTCCATTTTGTGGTCCAATGTTTGAAATATAATGATAATTAAGCTATTCGAGGATGTATTATGTTGTTTAACCTGATCAAGTCAGTTGCTCTTCTTTTGCCTTGCATAAACTTTTTGCAGGCACTTCAGTTGATGAGAAGTGACCGTGATCACATTGAAGATCAAATACATCGTCTAAGGTGGTCCCTTGAGTAAGTACATATCTGGAGTCTTATTTTCTGATCATACTATGATATAAAATCATGTCTTAACACCCCCAAAACCATCTTTATCTAAAGTCTGAAAGGTAAGGGGAAATTTTATGTAGAGTTATATAATCTGTTTCTCCCAACCAATTGATCCATGGTTACTTTAGCTGCCAAAATCTAGACTATAGTGGTGCTTTTTATTGCAATGTGGTAGATGCGGAATAAAAAGAAACCTGCAGTTTGGATTTTGAACATTGTGTTGTGCACTAACAAACTTGCTTCTAGTAATTGCAAAAAAGATGGAATACTGCTGACATGAGTAAAACAAAACTTGTGAAAGAAATGATTGATCCGGTATGATATTAGTTCTTTTTCTTGAAAAAGTGAAACTGGAATTTCTTGCACAGCTTTGAAGATCTTAAAGCCGATCAGAAGCAGGAGAAGTCTGCTTTGGTAGAGGATTTGGAGGTTAGGTTGCTTGTTTGTGATGCTAGTGTTGCTATTGGAATATTTACAGATAGATTATTAAAGTCACTGATTAGTTATTCAATGGTTTCTTTGAACAGCTCCAGAGGGATCAAGTAAGAATCAAACATCAACAGGCTCAACGAGAATGTCACCAAAAAGTAAAGCTGCTCTTTTGTCCCTTGCGACTCCCAACTCTCTGCAACAAGTCTCATAATAAGGTTTTGATTTTTGACTTCACTGATTAATTTACAGTTTCACAAGGTCTGGGGACAACTCATGAAGACAGGCTACCAAAACTCGCGCTTTGCACATCAGGTGAGATCCTAGTCCTTCCATCATAGAACCTAGAGCTGCTTTGTGCGTGCTTTCTTTTCAAAAATGCTGGGCCGAAATTATCCTGCATTTTTTTTTATATCATGAAGCCTCAGTGTTCATTTCGGTTTGTTCTTAAATGTCTTCTGCACAAACAGGTTGAGAGATTTGCCTGTCTTTATACCAGTCAAGTATCCAACTTAAGCCTTTACTCCCCAAACAAATACTATAGACCCGGTGAAGATTTCATGCCCCACGAATTCAATATTCTTCCAATGTGAACCCTGTTTGCTTGCTGACTACAGGTGGCATGATTTAATTTTTTTTTGCCATGGAAAAGGATAATGATAATCCTTTAACCAAAATGTTTTTTTTTTCCCTTGAATGAAAATGTGACATGAATAACTCTGTTTTTATACAACAGATGCTTACAACTGTATTCAAAATATTGTCTATAGTAGCTAGATGCTTGCAACTGTATTCAAAATATTGTCTATAGTAGCTACGAGATTTGCGCGATTGAATCATGATTTCTTCCTTGTTCCAATTTAAAAAGTGTGGCTATCATCTGAGCGTCTATATTGATAGCAACAAGTATATCACACAGTTTTGACTTTTGAGTTGTTAACAAAGGTGAAAGGAGATTGACAAATTTTAGAGAGATACTGAGCAATAGAACCAAGGAAAATTTGATCATTGATCATCCAACTGCAAGCAATCCAATCCCAGTATCAATGTTCATTTTAGGTTTTGTAGTATATTTTGTAGCATATTTTATTTTATTTTATTTTGATAGAAAATTAGACGGCAACGTTCTTGATGCTTGGTTGAAGGCCCACGTTATATTATCTGGTTCATAGAGGAAAACTTTTAGGTAGCGTCATTATTGTTTCGGGGTAAAAGATAGGGATAGTTGAGACAAATGCCTGGATGGAATAGAAGACGGGGATGTGTTTAGTAGTGTTACGGAAGACATAATAAATAATTATGATATATATGTATTATAATGCTTGAAATAATATATAGGTATTATTATTTTTATTTTATTGCTAATCAATATTATTTTTTTGAACTAATCTAAACTCGTCGAAATTGTACTAAAAAAGATTTGCAATCGTTGTAAAAGAAATAACTCATTGCAAAGAAATAATCAAATTATGATTTACTCTATCATTAAATCATTTCTCTAAATATATTTAATAATAAAATAAATATTTAAATCAACTATTATAATCTAATTTTAAGTCCTCAAAATTCTTTTATGTAATTTTTTTCTAAAATATTTTTTAAAAAAAGAATTATAAATTCAAAACTCAAAAATATTTCAGGATACAAATATATAAATTTTTGAGCTATAACATGTTAAAATATTGAAAGGATAATCAGATTTGAAAGATACTCAGATTTGAATAACCGAAAAATGACTTATCTAAAGTAAAATTAAGTTTGAAAGTTAATTTAATTAAAATTAAAAGAATTAATTAAGTTCACTGAGTTTAATTAAACTTTTAATGGGTTTAATTGATTTAGTTAAAGATATAATTGAAGAAAACATAAGTTGGGAGGTGCAATTCAAGTTAATTTACAATAATTACAAGATTAAAGAGTCTACTTGATGCAATCATAAACTTAATTAAAAGAAGTTTTAAGTTTAAATTTCATTAAATATCAAATTGAAGAATTCTAAAATCAATGTTCCTTGTGAAAAGGCACGAAAAGTAGAGAATTTAATTGAAACATTTCAAGAGTGAAATTGAAAAAACTCTAAAAAATTGGGTTCAATTGAGAGCTTAATTGAAAATTTTAAAAGAATAAGGGCTAAATTAAAGAAGGTACTATAGATGAAAGGTCATTTATTTGAAAAAGAAAAATTATAGACGAGTTGTCTTATTTCAACCCATAAAAATCATTATTTTATCTGCAAAAGATTAAAAAAAAAATATACCACAATGACCTATCTCAATAATAACTATAAAAAACATGCTCGAGTTCTCTTCTAGACTCTCTCAAACCTTTTATCTTTGCATCAATTAAAATTATAGGTGCTAAGATCAACGCATATGATGTTCCTATATAATTCCAACCGCTCAGATCTTCTTCATTTTTCCTTGAGACTCAAGAAAAATTGGATTCGATTGAGGGTTTAATTGAAAAATTTAAAAGAATAGGGGCTAAATTAAAGAAGGTACTATAAACGAAAAGTCGTATATTTGGAAAAGAGAAACCATAGATGAGTTGCCTTATTTCAACCCAGTACCGATCCTTATACTCTCATAAAATACCTAATAGTGTTTTCCAAAATGCAGCAATGATTCCTATCAATTAGATCCAACCATATGAATCATTATTTTATCTTCAAAAGATAGAAAAAAAAACCACAATGACCTATCTCAATCATAACCATGACAATCATAACTATGGAGAACATGCTTGGGTTGTTCTCTTTTAAACTCTCTCATACCTTTATCTTTGCATCAATTAAAATTATAGTTGCCAAGATCAATGCACATGATGTTCTTATACAATTCCAACCGCTCAAATCTTCTTCATTTTCCCTCAAGATTCAAAAAAAAAAAATCATAACAAACTCATACCCTAATTACCAAAATTCCAAGATGGTGAACCACCTTGACAGATGTAGAACAGAACAAGCTTTTTTCATTGGTTGTAATTAATGGCCATACTTTTTTCTTGAACATTAAGAGTCAAGATTCCACTAGCTCTTAAACCCTACACTCCCTAGTTCTCTAATAAAAATACCACAAAATCATAACCAAAAAGTAGAGCTCATAACCCTAAATACTTCCTATTTCTTCTATAAAAATCCCACAAATCCATAATGTAAAAGTAGCTTAAAGGAAGGGAACATTGCTATAAACAAGACTAACTTAAAAATTTTACACTATCATGCAATCTCTTTCTTCCAACCCTTGACAATCATAATAACCCATCTCCACCATTATTTATAATCAAAACCAACCCTAAAACCACATCTAAATCATACTAGAAACAACCTTTATTTTGTTGCCAAGAACTTACAAAAACTCCAAAATAACGTTGCCTTCATCATCCAGCCATGATAGTCGAAAAAGAGCAACCCACCACAGCATATAATCAAGTCATCATCTCCTTTTAGTAATAGATTAGGCCATTCTTTATAGCCTTCAATTGTGATAACAACCATTCCAAACCCAATGTTGCTTCCTTTTATTTTCCAACCAAAAGGCTTGGAGCCTCTCATAAGGAAAGAAACAAGAAGGAGAATATGGGCCATTGTCTCTCTCAACTAAAATATAACAAAAAACTAAAAGCCATCTCTAGAATATATATAAGTAAATCAAGTTTAATGAGAAAAGAGCATAATCTTTCACTGATCTCAAGGACCATAATTCTCTTCATCATTATTGGTGGTGTTATATTTTTAAGCCCTTAAGACTTTCCTAGTTTGTTAAGCTTTAAGGTTTGTTGATAAGCCAAGAAGATCTCGTGTGCTTATCAAGAATCCTAGGTTTATAAAGAGGTAAAGTGACACGACCAAAAGATTGATGTCTGTTTGACCGCTTTTTATGATCGGTTTGTTTTAACTCGTAAGTGCACGAGTGTGCGATGTAGTAATTAACTCGGTAAGATCAAGGTCATATCCACAAAGAGCTAGATGTAGAAAATAAGCTAGGTAACAAAAAAAAACTCAAGAAAAATTAAATTAATAATAACTTGGTTGAAAATAATTGATGGATTTGTTTTGAAAGATGAAAACGTGTAAATAGATTTTAAATGATAAGAAAAAGTAAGTCTTGGTCCAAATCAATTTTAATGGTGATGTATTGGTGATTCCTTCAAGATATATAAGATAACTCAACCTAATATCAATGATGGTGATATTAGATCGAAAGATATTACAATGAAGTTTAAAAGGATGAAGATTGACTATTACTTAAGATTGAACAAGTACTTTCATATTAAGTAAGACATTGAATCAAGCAATCTCTATACCAAAACTAAAGTTTGTGCATAAAAATTCAAGATTATAACATTACCTAAATGATTTCTAAAATTTCTTTGCAATAATAAATCATTCATGAAGAAAATGAGAAGATAAACATTAAGATTCATTTATATTTAAAGAACTCACCTCAACCACCATCATCCTTGATTTGGATCCAATAAAGAGATTAGCCAACCATGATTATATATAAGAACACTTCAATAAACATGAAATAACTTGAATCAAACTGAAATGATAAGTTTTACAAGCTAAAGAACCGAAATTTATAAAGAAGAACACAACACAATTTCAGTAAAAATTTGGACACAAATCTGATACTAACTTTAGACAGCAATTTAGACCCTCTTAGAAGCCTTTTCTGGAAAAGTCTATTATAGACATATTTATAGGAAATTCAATCACCTTTCTAGATCATTAAAGAACAACTCATTTGGACACTTGAGTCAAAAGTTATGGGTAAAACACCGAAAGGTGTTTTGAAAAATCAAATCAAGCCAGCTTTGCAACCACTTTGGTGCATGTTTTTCTTCCTCATTTATGAGCTATCTCTTTCTTCTTTTTGACCTAAAATAATGTAACAATGTCCCCTCCAGCTTTCCATCCATGTGCTTGCCTTCTTGGATCAATGGATTACCCAAAATAAATCAATTGTTATTTGTTGTGTGGACATGTAAAATCATGGATTGTGCTTGGGCTGATTTGAAGGTTGATTTGGGGCTGAATTTAAGCATCAAATAAGGATACAAATGTACCTATTATGTGAGCTAAGATTGACATTGAAACCTTGAGTGTTTAATGGTTGAAGTTTGCACACAACATAAGGCAAGTTTGGGCTTGAAATAGATCATATGATATTCTTTTCTAGAATTGGAATAGAATTGATTTTTGGGGCAAATTTGGAGCACTTAATTGAATCAAGATTTGCTTCAATCCTCAACTAAATATCTCTTCAATTCTTTGTTCTGAATTCCAATATTGAATTTTCTAAATTAATTCATTTAAGCTCCAAAAACCTATCGAAACATAAGAAAAACTTCATTACTAAAAAGCACACCAATTATTATAAAAAAAACCAAATAAAAACAATAAATACATATGTAAAATCAGAGACTTAATGACACTTTTGATGCACAATCAATGTCTTCTCCCAAGTACAAGAGTATCAAAGTAATAAATAACCCGACAAGACTGAGGTCGAACCATATGGAGGTTAATTGTACAAATTATAAATAACAATTATATACAACAATAATAGTAACAACAACAACAACAACAACAACAACAACAACAATAATAATAATAATAATAGTACTACTAATAATAATAATAATAATAAAGAGGAAGAAGAAGAAGAAGTTGATAAGAACTTTGAGATGGAAGATTAACTTAACAATTAAACAATGATAACAATAAATGTCAAGGTTAGAGGATCCACTAATGGTATGTCAAACAAGTATAGTATAAACTCTTATTATTCAAGTGGAAATCACACACAAAGGAGGTTCCAATCAGATTATAGATTGTTAACATGACTATATTGGTTATCTTATTCGATTAATGCTAATACTTGTAAATCTCGTCAAGCATTCATGATTATAACTTATGTTAATAACAAATCAAGTTTCTTTCATAGCTTAGGTGTCGGTTATACCATATAGTATGGGCTATGAAAGAGCCAAGCATTTGTTGTACCATGTGTTATACAACATAAATCAAGATTAGTCATTTAACAAATAAAGTATTAAAGAGTGAACAAGATAACAAATACAAAATATGTTAGTATTAAACATTAAAGTCCATATTGAGTTTACACTATACTTATTCTTACACCATTAATGTAACCTTTTCACCTTAACATAATAAACTTAATTATACATAATGAAAGAAAGAAAAATAAATAAATAAAATAAGAACATAAATAAGATAAAACTTAACTAAGTAATTGAAAGGAAATGAAAGGCATAAACTTGATATTAATGAAAGCAAAGCATAAACATTACAAAAAATACAAAGAGAGAGAGCAAGAGCATGATCTTGAACTGGAAACCAAGATGCCTAAATACATGGCAAATGCCTCCTTTTATAGGCCAAAATTGGGAACTATAGATTTGATGACTAATTAATGAGTGGGTGACTAATCTTGACTTGATGACAAACCTTATCTTCTTTTGTCTGCCCAAAACATCATTGATAACGTCAAAATTGGAGCCACTTGAAAACATGAAAGTTGTAGGAAATTATCTCAGCTTTCTTGTGTAAAACATTAAGGTCATTTGGACTTCTAGAACTCCAGATATAGGCCACACATTGAACAATGCTCAGGCTGGAAGACAGATTCATACTTCTTTGTTGTTGCTACAATTTGGACTTGAAAATGACATTTTTAAGTCTTGGGCTCCATATGAAAGTTGTAGGCCTATGACTTACCTTTCCATCCATATAAACTAGATCTAAATATCAGATCTAGAGCTCCAGATATGATCCAATTACCAAACAGTATTTTGGTTTGGATTGCACCGACATCTTTTTTCTAAGTTTGGCCATCTCTTTGTCCTTTCAATTTCAATTCTTAAATTCATCAATCAATCCTTTCATTTATATGATAGGCCTGTATTTAAAATGAAGATTTACCATAAATTAAAGGTATCTTATATTATTAGATACGTTATTATAAAACATGCTTTAGTTAAGGAGTTATTGATACTTCAAGTGCAAAATGATGATATAAAACCTTGATAAAAATGCACTTTTAAGTACTAATCACACCCCCAACCAGCTTATTACTAGTCCCTAGTAATCAAAACGTTAAAATAGAAAAATACTTTGCAAATTCCACAAAGCAAGGTTTTCATCATTCAACTTCTATTAATCTATCCAGATAAACAAACTCGCATTAAATTTATATATCTTCTCAATACCTCTTAACAAGGTTTTAATAAACCTTTATTTTGTGCTCAATATATCAAGACATAATTATAGGGCTTTTCTTGTAAGAAAATAAATTTTTTGGTCCAAATGTTTAAGGTTAACTTCCTTGGGTTGGGATTATTATTATTATTTTTTTTTTTAAATATATATACATATAACTTAAAACACCAGGCATCTTTAATCCATATAATGAGCTTTCAGCTAATGACTCCCAGACCAGTTGGTCTTAGGGCATTAGGTGTTGAGACACCCCTATGAACTTAGAAACTTAGGTCGCAGATATTGATACTTAGATAATGCAATGCTTGATTCCCTTAAGCTTTTCTCCTCAATCCATGTAATAAGCGTTGGGCCAATAACTCCCAAGTCAGTTGACTTTAGGATATTAGGTGTTAAAACACCCTTTTGGGCTTAATTGCTTAGGTTAGGGAGGCTACGAAACCAAACTTATCTACATTTGCATTATCATCATTTCAAAAAAATTTTCCTTTTTTTTTTGTTTTTTTAAATTATACAGTATCCCTTTTCCTTAGTTGTTACCTTTAACAAAAGAACATAAATAATATAATAATCCAATGTGCAACCCACAATCATATGTTAAAGTGTGTTTATGTAAATTAAGGTTTAAGAATACATGTTAAATAAGTATATGAGCAGAATTAAGTGATAATAATACGAGAGTTTATAAACCTGAATATTTCAAGAAGTATTATGATAGACCTTATTAAGAATGGTTACTAAGATGCATCTCAAGAGTTATAAAAAGATCTCCTTTACTCTACTATCATAATAACAACAATTTTGCATATGCTTTATGAAACAGAAAACATAGTTAGTTATTATTATTATTATTATTTTAGCTATTATCCTCTCCCCTAACCAAAACGGGACATTGTTCTCAATGTTCTAAGGTAGAAAGATAGAGTATAGAAGATATCACTTGAAATAACGAACACTGACAAACCTGAAACACACTGAAACAAAAATAGGAAATAACAAAACACAACAATAAAACCAAAAGACACAAAAATTCACAAATGAAGGCTCAAATCCAATCTAAGCTTTTTACGGCATCCAGTAGATGACCAATTTATGCGACTCATGGAAGGATCAATCATAGGAATGAAAGATTGTAGTTGGTCAATCAATTGTTCAGCAGTAGCAGCAGAGATTATGATTTGTTGTGCAAAAGATGTTAGAAATTTCTGTTCCACAGCATGTCAAGAAAGACAACAACTTATCATAATAACCATTAACATTTAACAAACCTATAGGTTTATGGTGAATGTGCAGTTGGGCCCAAAAGAAAATATGAAAGATCTCTTCCAATGTGCCTAGACCACCTGGTAAAGCAATGAAGGCATCAGCATAGTTAAATATTGTATTCATTCGAGCCAACATTATGGAGACCTGAAGTTCCTCTCCAATTGTTTTTCCAGTGATGTCCCCTTGTGCTAAAGCTTTAAGGACGACCCTCAACACTTGACTACCTCCTAAAAATACAGTTATTGACACACCTCCCATTAACCCTATACTGCCTCCTCCATACATTAAATGAATCTTTCTCTCAGCTAGCACCTGACCAAGATGATTTGCTGATTCTAAAAACTCCTTTTCTTTTCTAGGACTAGATCCACCGAAAACACAAATATTTCTTATGTGATGACCTAAGGAACTTCTCATTTCTACACACTTGTATATTTGTTGAATGTATGGGTTGAGTAGAAATGAAATAAAGGAAGAGAGGATTTTATAGATGAGAAATTAAAAAGACAATCATATCACCTATATGTAGGCCAGCTGGAGTCTCACACACACTCTCTCTCTCTTTATTTATTTATGTATTTATTTTTGAAAAAGCATGTGTATGTATAGGTAGTTGTGATTGTGGCTCACATCTTCCCTTGGTTTTATATCCAAGACTGACTTAAACGCCCTCTATGGGCCGGGGATAGGCTTCCTATCCAGTTTTCTTAAAAACTAGCAAACAAGGTCTTTCTTAGTCAGATTCCCAAGACTAAGTCGATCATATTCTTTATGAAAATGGGGTCATAAATCATGAATTGCACGATGTATATCTCCACTAGGATGCGTCTCAAGAGTTAATAGAAGATTATCTAAAAACTCCTTACTCAGGCCATCCTTAATGAATTGTATTTTATCTTCATGGTTTGTAAATACCATTCCTAAAGAATGACATTGTGCATTACAAGTCTATCTGGCACATCAATGACAAATTTTCAATCGTTTTGCACGACGTTTCTTTGTAAAAGTGCTTTTACCTGATAATCAAACCTTTGCTTCAATCAACCAGCGAATATCTTCAGGAATTCCATGATTCATTAGCAATCTCAATTTTGCACATCTAGCACGGTAAATTTTTGTAATCGCATTCTGAGGTAGAGCGGGAAAATACCTTTTCAATTTTTCAAGATTAGTGTCCATTATCAAATGAGAATTAGAAGAGAGATTCAAAGAATTGTACAAATATATACACAGATATCAGTTATTATGGGAAACTAAAAGAACCGACTTAAGTCACGAAGTACCGCTATCCGCCATTTGATCGGGGTGAGAGAAACTAGCAAAAATCACTCAAAAAGAAACCCAAAAACAATGTGAGAAAAAAAAAATCAACCTTTATCTACAAGATCATTCAAACCAGTTGATTCATTTTCACTGGAAAAATTATCAAAGTAAGCTTTCAAATGATGTCCATTTATCTTAAAAACATTGTCATTCTTTGGATTCTCAATATCAAAGGCCCCATAAGGATTGCTCTATCTTGATCTTAGCTCTTTAGGGAATAAATGGAGTCGAGAATTATAAAACAAAACTTTTTGATTGGTATCAACTTTTTGATAATTTTCACAAGACTTGCAGAATGCATGTGAGTCCTTGAACATGGTGGGCCAGTAAAATCCACTTTGTAAGATTTTTGCAATTATCTTTCTTGATGAGAAATGACCCCCATGTGCCTTAGAATGATAAAATTTAATGACACTACTTACCTCATTGTTAGGAATGCATCTTCAAAATATTTGATTAGGACAATATTTGAATAAGTTAGGGTCATCACAATAAAAGTTCTTCACTTTGTTTAAAAACTTTTCTTTGTCTTGGGTACTCCAATCAGCTAGCAAATCTTCTAAAGTAAGAAAATTGATATTTTTATCATACCAAGGCATTGGACTAAGAGAATGTAAGGATTCGTTAGGAAAGTAATCATTGATTGGTGTGATGTCAGATGTCAAATTTGTTGTCACTTTTGACAAAAGATCGGCATCAACATTTTCGGCGCATTAAAGATTCGCAACAACATTTTCGGTGATTGTTTCATCCGTGATTTCTTTCTTAGAATAAATCATTTCCAAATCTTCAGATTCATCTAACTTATTTTTACTTAAAGTAGATTCAAGTTGATCATAAACTAATTCGTCAATATGATCTACTTCTTATAAATCATTATCATCTCCAGGTTGCTTGTAAATGTTGAAAATATTAATCTCCAATTTTCTTGTTTTCAAATGATAGCTTCATCAGTCCATTCCTACAATTAATCAATGCGTTAGAAGTTGCAAGAAACAAACGTCCTAAAATAACAGGAAATGAATTACATTCTTCAACAGGTTCTGTGTCTAAGATAACAAAATTCATAAGATAAATGAATTTATTGACTTGTACTAACACATCTTTGACTATTTCTCTAGGCACTTTTACAGATCTATCGGCAAGTAAAAGAGTTATAGAAGTTGGTTTTAACTCACCTAGATTGAGACTTTGAAAAACTGAATATGGAAGCAAATTCACACTAACTCTAAGATTAAGTAAGGCTCTTTCAATTTTATGTTCTCCAATAAAGCAAGAAATTGTAGGACAACCAGGGTCTTTATATTTCAAAGCATTATTGTTCTGAAGAATGACACTTACTTGTTCGGCTAAAAAGGCTTTCTTTTTCACATTCAGTTTCCTTTTCACAATGCATAGATATTTTAAAAATTTAGTGTAGGAAGGAACCTGTTTAATAGCATCCAGCAAAGGTATATTGATTCTTACTTGTTTGAAAGTTTCAAAGATTTCAGAGTTGTGATTGACTTTCCTTTGTTTGGTCATGGCATGAGGAAATGGAAGTGTTGGTGGGGAATCAGTCTTTTCTTTGCAAATTTCAGATTCAACCCCTTCCTTACCCTTAGAGATTAACTCATCATCTTTCTCACAAGGTTTAAGAGTGGGTTTTTCAATAACCTTACCACTACAAAGAGTAGTTACTGATTTGACTTGATCCATGTGTTGGCTTCCGTAACTACTTGCATTTGCATTGTATTGCCCCTTGGGATTTTGTTGTGGTTGAGATGAAAACTTACCTTTCTCTTGGAAACTGAGTGCAGATGTCAATTTTTCAAGATTATCTTTAAAATCTATCATGTTTTGAGCAAGTTGAGTATTGATTGTCTCTTGCTTTTCAATGAATGCATGCAATGTTTCCTCAAGATTTCTTCTAGGAGGTGGAGCATAAGGAGGTGCGTATCCATGAGAATTTTGGAAATTATGGTGTGCTTGAAACGATGATTGTGAAGTTTGTTCATTGTTATTATCACTCTTCCAACTGAAATTTGGGTGATTTCTCCAACTAGGGTTGTATGTTTGTGAGTATGAGTTGTGCTTGGCCTTTTGGAAACTGTTTAAAAGATGAGCTTGTTCATGGATACATTCCTTAAAAGAAGGCAAGGTTGGACAGTTATTGGTTGAGTGTTCATTTGTTTCACATATTTGGCACATAATGTTTTCAACAGATTTTAATTGACCACTCTTTTTCAATTCTAGTGCCTCATTTTAGGCAGACAAGAGAAGATAAGGATTGTCACCATGTCAAAAGTTGGCCTATAAAAGGAGGCATTTGCCATGTATTTAGGCATGTTGGTTTCCAGATCAAGATCATGCTTTTGCTTTCTCTCTTTATATTTTTGTAATGTTTAGGTTTTGTTTTCACTAATATCAAGTTTATGCCTTTCATTTCCTTTCCTTTACTTAGTTAACTTTTATCTTATTTATGTTCTTATTTTGTTTATTTATTTTTTTTCTTTCATTATGTTTAACTAAGTTTATTATGTCAAGGTGAAAAGGTTAATTTTATAAATGATCTGGCAAGACCGGAGTCGAACCACAGAGAGGTTAATTTTATAAATTATAAATAACAACAATATAACAACACCACCACCACCACCAACAATATTAATATTAATAGTAATAGTAATAGTCATACTAACAATAATAATAGTAATAGTAATAATAATAATAATAATAATAGAAGAAGAAGAAGTTGATAAGAACTTTGAGATTCAATGTGAGGACTAATAATGATAACAACAAATGTCAAGGTTAAAGGATCCACTAATGGTATTTCAAACAAGTATAGTATAAACTCTTATTATTCAATTAGAAACCACATATAGAGGAGGTTCTAATCAGATTATAAATTGTTAATATGATTACATTAGTTATATTATTTGAATAATACTAATACTTGTAAATATTGTCAGGTATTCATGATTATAACCTATGTTAACAACAAATCAAGTTTCTTTCATAGTACAAGTGTCGGTTATACCATAGATTAGGCTATGAAAGTACCAAGCATTTGTTGTACAACACAAATCTAGATTAACCATTTAACAAGCAAAGTATTAGAAGTAAACAAGATAAGAAATACAAAACATTTTAGTATCAAATATTAAAGTCCATCTTTAGTTTACACTATATTTATTCTTACACTATTAGTTTAATTTTTTCACCTTGACATAATAAACTTAACTAAACATAATGAAAGAGAGAAACATAAATAAACAAGATAAGAACATAAATAAGATAAAAGTTACCTAAATAAAGGAAAGGAAATGAAAGGTATAAACAAGATATTAATTAAAGCAAAAATTAAGCATTACAAAAATACAAAGAAAGAGAGCAAGAGATGATCTTGATTTGGAAACCAAGATGCCTAAATGCATGGCAAATGACTCCTTTTATAGGCTAAAATTGAAAACTATTGATTTGATAACTAATTGATAAGTGGATGGCTAACTCTTGACTTGGTGATAATCTTTATTGATTAGTACTTAAAAGTGCATTTTTATCAAGGTTTTAGATCATCATTTTGCACTTGAAGTATCAATAACTCCTTAACTAAAGCATGTTTTATAATAATATATCTAATAATATAAGATACCTTTAATTTGTGGTAAATGTTCATTTTAAATGCAGGCCTATCACATAAATGAAAGGATTGATTGATGAATTTAATAACTGAAATTGAAAGGATAAAGAGATGGCCAAACTTAGAAAAGAGATGTCGGTGCAATCCAAACCGGAATATTGTTCGGTAATTGGGTCATATTTGGAGCTATAGATCTCAGATTTAGGTCTACTTTATATGGATGGAAAGGTAAGACATAGGTCTACAACTTTCATATGGAGCCCAAGATCTAAAAAGGCCATTTTCAAGTCTAAATTGTATCAACAACAAAGAAGCCCGAATTTGTCTTCCAACCCGAGCACTGTTCAATATTTTGGCCATATCTTGAGTTCTAGAAGTCAAAATGAGCTGAATTGTTTACACAAGAAAGCTGAGACAATTTCCTACAATTTTCATGTTTTCAAGTGGCTCCAATTTTGACATTATCAATGATGTTTTGGGCAGACAAGAGAAGATAAGGATTGTCACCAAGTCAAGAGTTGGCCACCCACTCATCAATTAGTCATCAAATCAATAGTTCCCATTTTTGGCCTATAAAAGGAGGCATTTGCCATGCATTTAGGCATCTTGGTTTCCAGATCAAGATCATGCTTTTCCTTTCTCTCTTTGTATTTTTTGTAATGTTTATGCTTTATTTTCATTAATATCAAGTTTATGCCTTTCATTTCCTTTCCTTTACTTAGTTAACTTTTATGTTCTTATTTTGTTTATCTATTTTGCTTTCTTTCATTATGTCTAGCTAAGTTTATTATGTCAAGGTGAAAAGGTTACACTAACGGTATAAGAATAAGTATAGTGTAAACTTAATATGGACTTTAATATTTGATACTAACATGTTTTGTATTTGTTATCTTGTTCACTCTTTAATACTTTGCTTGTTAAATGACTAATCTTGATTTATGGTGTATAACACTTGGTACAACAAATGCTTGGCACTTTCATAGCCTATACTGTATGGTATAACCGACACCTGAGCTATGAAAGGAACTTGATTTGTTGTTAACATAAGTTATAATCATGAATGCTTGATGAAATTTACAAGTATTAACATTAATTGAATAAGATGACTAATGTAATCATGTTAACAATCTATAATCTGATTGGAATCTCCTTTAAGTGTGGTTTCCAATTGAATAATAAGAGTTTATACTATACTTGTTTGACATACCATTAGTGGAACCTCTAACCTTGACATTTGTTATTATTATTGTTTAATCCTTTCGTTAATATTCTATCTCAAAGTTCTCATCATCATCTTCTTCTTCTCCTTCTTTTTCTTTATTATTATTATTATTATTATTATTATTATTATTGTTGTTGTTGTTGTTGTTGTTGTTGTTGTATTATTGTTATTTATAATTTGTACAATTAACCTCTCTGTGGTTCGACCCCGGCCTTCCTAGGTTATTTATTATTTCGACACTCCTGCACTTGGGAGAAGACATCAATCTTTTAGTCGTGTCAAGTTTTTGGCGCCGTTGCCGGGGAGGTAAGTTTTGTATAAATTATAATATTTATTTTATTTTCTCTTTTCACTTTTCTTGTATATAACTTTGTTTTTTTTCTCTTGTTTCTTCTTCTTTTGTTTTCTTTTTCCTTTTATTTTATTCCTACATGTGCATGAGAGTGTGGTCATGTACATCAAGTGCTAGACTTTGTAGGGTATCCTCATCATTTTTAGAAAATATGGCCAAAGAAGATAATGAATCACTTCATAATGAGAATAATAAGAATAACCGTGCTAGAACACTTAGAGACCACATGAATCCCACAAGAACAAGTGCACCATCATACATAGTTTTTACTCCTGATGCATCTCATTTTAATTTTAAACCAGGCATTATTCAACTTTTACCTTCTTTTCATGGCTTAGATTTAGAAAATCCATACTTGCATTTAAGGGAATTTGAGGAGGTTTGTAACACATATAATGATTCAAATTGTAGCATGAAAACCATCAGATTAAAGCTTTTTCCTTTTTTCATTAAAAGATAAAGGTAAAACATGGCTATAAAATTTGAGACCAGGATCCATTCGTTCTTGGGATGAAATGCAACAACAGTTTTTAAAGATGTTTTTCCCATCTCATAGAACAAACTCTTTCAAAAGACAAATCACCACTTTTAGTCAAAAACCAGGAGAAACATTTTACCAATATTGGGATAGGTATCAAGACTTGCTTAATACTTGCCCTCATCATGGTTTTGAAACATAGAGATTGGTTTCACATTTTTATGAAGGCTTAACACTTAGAGATAGGCAAATGGTTGAATTGATGTGTAATGGAACTTTTGAAGATAAAGACCCTGATGAAGCAATGGAGTACTTAGACTTGTTAGCTGAAAATGCTCAAAATTGGGACACCGCGGGTATTTATGAGGCACCGAGTAAAACTCAACCTCATACATCTAGTGGAGGTATGTACAACCTTAGGGAAGATCATGACCTCCAAGCCAAGTTTGCATCTTTAGCTAGAAAAGTCGAGCCACTATAATTGAAAAAGAGTGGTCAATTAAAATCTGTTGAAAACATTGTGTGTCAAATATGTGAAACAAATGAACACTCAACCAATAACTGTCCAACCTTGCCTTCTTTT
Source organism: Populus euphratica (assembly GCF_000495115.2). Taxonomy (NCBI): domain Eukaryota; kingdom Viridiplantae; phylum Streptophyta; class Magnoliopsida; order Malpighiales; family Salicaceae; genus Populus; species Populus euphratica. Next base: position 46,552 of record NW_011500918.1, on the reverse strand, counting down.
AAGGAATATTTCCATGAACAAGCCCATGCTTTAAATAGTTTTCAAAGGCCCAACTACAACATATACTCGCAAACATACAACCCTGGTTGGAGAAATCACCCGATGGCATCAAACCCTTTCTAGAGGTCAAGATCATAACATGTGACTCGAGTAAGCAAGGGTGAAAAGCCATCGAAGTTTACTACCAACACTCAAACTTTTGAGAAAAAGAAAGACATCATGAAGAAATGAAGGCCTATATTTTTCAGGTAAGTATACATGCATATCAATCACAATGCCTATACTTTCAACATTGATAGATTGGTGTCACACCATCACTTTTCGGGTAGTGCATTTTATAACCCGATCTCCTTTTGAGTTTGTCTTTGTGCCATCTCTTTCTTTTTTAGTGCGCCTTAAAGCTCTCACTTCCTTTTGAGTGCTTCTTTGAGCCCTCACCATTTAGACAGTGCATTTTCTAATCTTACCTCTTTCCTTTTGAGAGCGCCTTTGAGCCCTCATCACTTAGGCAGTGCATTTTCTAACCCTGCCTTCTTTTTTGAGTGCACCTTTGAGCCCTCACAACTTAAGTAGTGCGTTTTCTAACCCTACTTCCTTTTTTAGTGCATCTTTGAGCCCTCACCACTTAGTTTGTGCTTTTTCTAACTCTGCCTCCTTTTTTTAGTGTGCCTTTAAGCCCTCACCACTTAGGTAGTGTGTTTTCTAACCTAACCTCATTTTTAGTGTGCGTTTGAGCCCTCACCATCTTTTTTTGGGTAGGTCACCCATTATAATTCGACCACTTCTCCATGTTTTTATTTGGTTAGGTCACCCATTATAATGCAACCATTCCTCCACTTGGGTAGGTCACCAATTACAACACGACCATTCTTTTATTTCTTTAATTTTGGATAGATCACCCATTACAACTCGACCACTTTTCCATGTTTTTATCTAGGTAGGTCACCCATTACAATGCTACTATTCCTCCACTTGGGTAGGTCACCCATTATAACATAACCACTCTTTTTTTTTTTCTATTTTTAGGTAGGTCACCCATTACAACTCGACAACTTCTTCATGTTTTTATATGGGTAGGTCACCTATTATAATGCAACCATTCCTCCACTTGGGTAGGTCACCCATTACAACTCGACCACATTCTCCATGTTTTTATTTGGGTAAGTCACCTATTACAATGCGACCATTCCTCCATTTGGGTAGGTCACCCATTACAACACAACCATTCTTTCATTTTTCATTTTGGGTAGGCCACCCATTACAACTCAACCACTTCTCTATGTTTTTATTTGGGTAGGTCACCCATTACAATATGACCACTCTTTCATTTTTCTATTTTTTGGGTAGGTCACCCATTACAACTCGACCACTTCTTCAAGTTTTTTTTATCTGGGTAGGTCACCCATTATAACGCAACCATTTCTCCACCTGGGTAGGTCACCCATTACAACACAACCACTTTTTTCTTTTTTCTATTTTTGGGTAGGCCACTCATTACAACATGACCCCTCTTTCCTTTTTTTTTTATTTTTAGGTGGGTCACTCATTACAATTTGACCACTTCTTTATTTTTTTTATCTAGGTAGGTCACCCGTTACAATGAGACCATTCCTTCACCTGGGTAGGTCACCCATTACAATAAGACCACTTTTACTTTTTCTACTTGGGCAGGTCGCCCATGAAAATAGATTAGGGTAAGCGTGAGTGTGTAGGCAGGTCACTCATGAAAATAGATTGTCTATCTTTAGAAAACAAAGGGTTTGGACACACATAGGATTTTGGTTCTGGATAGAGGGGATTGGCGAAAGGAATCTTAGTCTATCCTAACCATATAGGATTTTGGTTTTGGTTAAAGGAGACTAGTGAAAGGAATCTCAATCTAGCCCAACCACACCATATTTTGGTTCTGATTAAAGGGGATCGGTGAAAGGGATCTCAGTTTAGCCCAACCACATAGGATTTTGGTTCTGGTTAGAGGGGATTAACAAAAGGAATCTCATTCTATCCTAACCATATAGGATTTTGGTTTTAGCTAGAGGGGATTGGTGAAAGGAATCTCAATCTAGCCTAACCACACAGGATTTTGGTTCTAGTTAGAGGAAATCAGCGAAAGGGATCTCAGTGTAGCCCAACCACACAGGATTTTGGTTTTGGTTAGAGAGGATTGGCAAAAGGAATCTTAGTCTAGCCCAACCACACCGGATTTTGGTTTTGGTTAAAGGGGATCAGTGAAAGGGATCTGAGTTTAGCCCAACCACACATGGATTTTGGTTTTGGTTGAAGGGGATTGGCAAAAGGAATCTAAGGTTAGCCCAACCACACATGGATTTTTGTTCTTCTTAAAGGGGATTGGCAAAAAAGATCTCAGTTTAGCCCAACCATATAGGATTTTGGTTCTGGTTAAAGGGGATCAGCGAAAGGAATCTCAGTTTAGCCCAACAACACATAGGACTTTAAGTCCGGTTGAAGTTTTAAGTCAATCAAATTTTGAGAAAACCAGTTTTGCTTATCTTTACAAAATTTGAGTAAGAAAAGTCCAAAATTAGATGTTTATGGACTCAATTAAATTTTATTGATGGTTTAATTGAATTTATGGAGAGTTTGATTGCAAGAAAAATTGATTTTGGAGTCAATTTAGGCTTTAATTAGAAGAAATTAAAGTTATAGGGTCAAATTATCATTTTTGGAAGTTTATTTGGTCAAATCAGGGGCTCAATTGCATAAATATTAAAGTTTGATAGCCAATTAAGGACTTAATTGAAGAAATCTAAAACCAAAGACTAAAATAGAAAAGGCACGTAAGTAGAGGGGCTGGAATTAAAACCAGTTAGGGGCCTAATTGAAGAAATTAGAAGTTTATTGATCAATTGAGGGTCAAATTGCATAATTTGAAGACCAAGGATCAAAGTGAAAAAGGCGGCCAACTTTAGAGTCATCGTTGGATTTTTGGCAGGGATGCAATTGCATTGATTTTTAAATTAAAATTGCAATTTAGGACTTAATTGAAAAAATTACAAATTGAGGACCAATATAAAAGTTGACACGTTTTTGCCGCCTTTTCATTTAAATGAAATGACATGTTTTGACCAAAACGACATCGTTTCATGCACTGTTTAAAAAAAAAAGAAGGCTTGAAACAATGCCGTTTTAAACGACACCATCGTTTTCTTTCCTTGGACATGCTGAGAATAGGGGAAGAAAATTTGTTTTTCTTCTTTGTTTCTCACCGACTTCCTTACCCCCAATGACTTCAAAAAGACGCCGACATAACCCACTTCCCATGTGTTGGATGAACGATGGAGGGGAGGCAGCATAGTGGCCGCCCCAGCCATGTCTCCCCTGTTTTTTGTTGTAAAAACAGGGGGGCAAACAGACTGAGGACGGAGTGAGAACAAAAGAAAAAAGAGAACGGGCTGAAAGAGAGAACGAGAGACCAAAATAAAAGAAAGAGAGAGAGGAGTAAAGGGAAAAAACCAAACAAAGAAGAAGAAGAAGAAGAAATAGAGAAGAAGAGAAGGAAAATAGAGGAGAGAAGAGAGAAGGACCACCACTAAAGCCACCGCCATTTCACAGCTAGCACCTCTACCACTACGAGCACCATGATGAGCCTCCATAACAACCACCGCAGATCAGTTCCCCTGCCTCTCTCTTCTTTCTTCTTCTCCTTCTCCAGCCTCCGCCTTGTATGCCTTATGTTCATTTTGCATATAGAACATAAGCTTGTTCTGCAGTAAAATGAACGTAATTAGCTGGTTACTATGCACAACACAGTAACCAACCAATTATGGTATAATGGGCCAACCTTGGCCCATTTTGCATGTTGGGTCAGTGGCCTATTTTGTTTTGGGGCAGTGTTGGCTCGTTTCATTTTCAATTTGGGTCAGTGGCGGCCCATTTTGTTGTATGCTGGGCTTATGCTAGCCCATCATTTTTTATATTGGGTCATACTGGCCCATTCCAAATAAATACACCATAAAAATAAAAATATAATATTAAAATACCTGGTTTTCATCAAAACTTTTAAAAATATACAAAAAAATGAAAAAAAGATAAAATATGTTTTTGTGCATGCGACCAAATGTCTCAAAGCTAAAAAAATCATATTACGTTTTTCATATACCAAAAAACAATGTTTTCGCATGCATTTTGGCTTTAATAACCAATTTATTAAAGTCAAGAGAACATTAGTCAAAATTTCAAAAATAACAAAAATTTTATTTTGTTTTGTTTAGTATCAGGGATTGTGAATTTATACGTAAACGTATTCTGGATAATAAAAAAAAAGTATTTCTTTACATTATAGAACAATTAGGTTTTTATCTGATAAGATAAGGATCTCTTTATAGAGAAGGACTTTTCTTAAACCGTAGACAAACCGATAAAGTTTAGAAAAACATAATACGACCTTAGATTTTATCAAATTTTATTAGACATTAAAACAATACAGTGTATCTTAGGTAGGACATAATTAGGGTGCTAATATCTTCCCTTTACCCAACTAGTCTTTGTACTCGATCTCTAAGACTAGTTAAGGTTCCTAGTGACCAGAATACCAGGTGGTGACTTCCAATCCATATTTTATTGATTAGAGACAATAATTCATTGTCTCTTCATATTTTGCTAGAGATACACACTATATAACCATTTTTTTCCTGGAAGGTGGATGATTGTCATGACCATAGCTATTTCTGTAATAAAGTTTTATTTTTATTATAATCATAATTATAGTTATAGTAACAATATTAACCATTATCCCTAATTTTGAAATTCTGAACATGATAATAATTCTTTGGAATTTCTTGTTAAGCTAGTAATTTTAGATAATGCCAAATTTCATATTCTTTCATTCCATTATATATTTTTTTTCATCTAAATTAAGCTAGTTTTTTTTTTCATGGATTACGAATATATATGAGCCGGATTGCGGAATCCTATGGGTTGGCTTATATATTTATATATAAAACATGGATTACGAATACTGAACGTGATTATTGGGTTTCGACTGTTACCGTAATTGCATCATCTTCTTCATTTTAAAAGTTATCTTTGAATGGGTTTCAAGAGAAATATACAAGATTTCCTAGATTTTCAGGTGGCTTTGTTTAGCTCTAAGAATGTATTTGCTTTTGAACTCTATAAAAAAACTACAAATAATACGGATAAGTATCATTTTAAAGACGAATAATATATGTTTATTGATTCAAATTCATCATCTTCAAATTATCATTCACTTACTTCTAATACTTCATAGCAAGTGATTAACTATTTATCTTGTAGATGTAGGGGCTGCTTGGCTGAAGAAATATAATGTTCGGTACAATCATTCTTTCTCTCAAGCACGTCAAAGATTTTTCTTCCACCTTTGGGTGTTTCAAGCTTTATATCATGAATTATTTAACAATAAACAATTAATGGGCTAAGATTTTGGTAAATCTAGTGGAGTATCTAACAAGAAATAAGTTCTTTATATCATGAATTATTAGAACCATGAAAGAATTTAGTAAATGCTGATTAGAAAATATAAATAGCATTTCTACAATGAGAGGCTGGCCTACATATATATTGCGATTCTGTAAATGTTTTGTGATCCAGAAAACAAACCCTTTTCAAAGAATTTGCGGACAGCAGCTAGCTTGAATCTAAACTGGACTGGAGAGATCAAGTGTTAACCACGAGTCATTATCTTCCATGGAATAACAGTGTTATGGTCTATTTGTTTTTCTCCACCTCAGGAAAATAAAACAAATGCCATCACTGCCTATTCCATGGAAGACAATAGCTTGTAATTTGCATGTTCATCATAACCCTACAGCTCAACTTGTTCTCCATGCATGAGTCCAATTCTCAGCAAGTCATTTGCCCTGTTTATGGAAGGAAATGCAAGCTATAAATCAACAAAAAGCAATAGGATGATAGAATATAAAATTAGTGTCTGTGGAATAACTTTGGCTTCAAGTTTAGTGATGGAATCATGGGAGGTCTTTACTAGGTTTGCCAGCTATATTTCGACTACTCAATCCGTTGTGTGAAGCTGTTAATTAGGACATAATATTGATTTGCGCTTTGCAAAGTGTAGATTGCACTTTGCTACTTCTAATGTAGCCACAGACGTCAAGCCCACCAATACTTGAAGAACAATAACTTTTTAAGAAAAAAACAAAAAAAAAAAAAATTTATTTGGTTATCTCTGAAGAAACTCCTTTAGTCAAATCCACTGTTTATTAGTTAAAAGTCTTTCTGATGTAGCCTCTTTTTGCTACGAAAATCGAACAAGATGTACTAATTATATAAAAGTATCTATGACAAGAAGAGAATGTCGGGTGCTTTTTATTTGAAGAAAAGGGCAAATGGAAAACCACAACCACATTAGTTTCAAAGAAAAATTAAGAAAACTCTTTCAAATTATCCCAACTAAACCCCTATCTGGTTATTGATTAGAGTCATGAACTCATGCTCAGTTTGCGAATTTGGAGTTATTCTCTTAAAATATTTAGCCTATATTTATGTAACAATCCGGTGGATATATATATATATATATATATATATACACAGTGTGTGTGATGCAGAATATTTAGCGTATATAAGATAATTGCATATAAATAAAATATAATCCTGTTGTGTGATATGCATTTAGCATTTTTATTTAATTGTCCCTCAATATTCTTTCCGTAAACTAAAACTAAAATTTAATTGAAACAAGATAATTTACTAATATAGTTTTATTTTAAAAAAAAATTATCTAGAGTTTCAAATCCAATCAGGTTGTAAAATCATATATTGGAGTTGGCTAGCACATATGTACGTGCCAGCATGTGACAAAGGTTACTGCATTCAAGAGGCACATACAACTTTTTACAAGCTTCGATGTTGACCTTTCTTGATGTTGATGGAATTGATTTGAAAACAGTTCTCTCCTATGTCAGCGCATGTCAGCAACGTAACCGCAACTTGGATCCAATTATCCTTTTTTTTTTCTTTTTTTCTCTCACTCTTGATTCTTGTACTTATCTTGAAAGAAAAAAATATTATTTTGTCTATAGTAGTTCGTTAAAGGGACCACAATGTTTTTTTGTATAAGAATTAGGTTTTTTTGTAATTTTAATTTAATGTTACATGGGTTTAGCACATTAAAAGTTCTCTTTTAGCTTATTCCTTTTAAGTTAAATGTTTCTCGTTCATTTGACATTTCTATCATAACTAACCTCACTTAGCCCATGCTTAGACTTGAGGGTGAACACCTATACAATGACCGATAATTTACTATGATTTATATACCCATCGCATAATAGTTTGTTGAAGTCTTTTAAAAGATAAAAAACCAGGTCATGTCTGCATATGGTTGTTGTTGTTATTTGTAAAGAAAAATAGAGGAAGAAGAAGAAATAAGGGAGGAAGAGATGAGGGTTGCTCAAGTCATAACTTAAATATTATTGATGACTATACATACGAATATTAGCAACAAATTTTATATATTGGCAGAGATTAAACTCAATATCTCTAGTGTAATTGCACAATTCACCCATGATGGGATTGACTTACTCTTCCTAACGCGATTGCATGATTTACCTTAGAAGGGATCAACTTTGTCTCCCTAGTACAATTACATAATTAACATTGGAAGAGATTAACATGGGCTCCCTTATGCAATTGTACTCTCTCAAAAGATAGGATTGATAAGACCTCAACAACAAGGATTAATGCAATCTCTAAAAGACAATAACCCCTTAACTCTCAAATGGATTTGACTTCATCTTTATAATGCAATAACACCAATCTCCATATGATCCTCAAGGCATCTCAACGATCTTGGTTCCATGCATGAGGCAAATCTTGCTAAGGTAGGTGAAATTCAAAGTTTGATTTTTGCTAAAATTTGATACATATTTTTCTAAGGGTGTTGGACCCATACAAAGTTTCAACAATTTTCTAAGGTCTTTAGATCCTACATGGAATTGTTACTATAAGGGTTGAACGCATACAAATTGTTTAGAGAATTCCCTGCTAAATATTTTTCTGAGTATAAGCATTGGGCCTTTATAAATTTCAAAAAACAAAAATTCTTAAGGGCTTTGGTCCTTGAAATTTTTTACTATATGCTTTAAATTCATACAAATTAAGCAAGTTAATGCATAAATAAAAAATAAAAATCAATTTATAAAATGAAAAGCATTACATGAAAAAACCCCTCAGTGCTAGAGTTGTTTACATAATTGAAGAGGGATGAGGAGAGGAGGCTTAAATATTTAGCTTAAATTCCTCTATTAGATATCTCTTATGTTGGGAACACATTTGTCAATCAAGCACCATGACTAGATGGAAAGTAGCACTCAAGTCCACCTGCATTCCCTTTAATTAATTAAAGTATAAGTTAGAAATGTCAAGAAAGATCTTGTCCTCAACTATCTTAAAATAAGCTACAGACACCCCAAATAATTATTGGAACTCCCTAGGAGAATTCCTCAAAACCTTTAGCCATACCCTAGAACTCTAGGCTTCTTCACTAGCAACAAAAAGCTTAGCCCTTAGACTATCTTGGGCCTTCACCTCAAAGATATCATGTTTCACGATATCCATTTTGTTCTAAATGGTTTGAAGCTTTTTCTCAGTGTAGCCTAAATGAAAAACGACTTATATTTCTTCTTTTGGTGTTGTATAAGCCACTTTAAGGCTTCTCAGTTCTGTCACACAATAATTTTCTCCTTCTTTAGCCATTAAAAAGTAGCCTGGTTTGCCCTATGTTTGGCAATGATCTTCCATACTTGGTTCCTATCCGACATCTAACACTTATTAGAACAAGCACACATTATGAAAGTTTGCCAAAACCAGATTGTAGAAATAATAGGTATAAAACCAAACTAAAAGGTTAAACAAGAAAGTTACTTACATTAAAGGTTATTTATCTAGTTATGACTAAATGACAGTTATTGCTTTCATCAAACATCAATAAGATATTTGATGAAATGGTGAGAATCCATTTTTATTGTCTCACTAAAGCCAGTCTCCCTAAGGCCTAACATTCCACCAACAACAATCTCCATAAGCTGACTTTCCTTTTCAGTTAAGGTAGAGAAATTAGATAATTTTCAAAACTTTCCCCCAATATGATAGGTGATCTGGTTAGGATTATTATTTAAGAAAGATATTTTATGACTCAAATGGGGAATGCAAATAATAGATTTTATTTATGAAGGGTATTCTAAAGATGTCTTTTCTTCATCTCAAACTTAAATATACTCAGAACAATAAGCCTTAGCCTCATTCAAATCATCATTAATCAAGAAAACTGATAGGTTAACCTTGGAGAAGATGTGGTTGGATCATAACTTGAATGCACATTATTTAGGTTATCAAATCATTCAATTCTATTTAGTGTATTATTTTATGTAATATTTTTTCTTTTTGAGGTGTGTTGGCAGTACAAGGGTAATTTTATTATTTGAAAATAAGGGTTATTAAAACTTTACCTTTTTGTGAAAAAAATAATTTGGATTAATAAAAAGGATTGCCCTTTAACATTTGCATAACTTGTTTTTGAATTTGATAAAATTTTCTATTATATTTATGTTAAATGTTACATTCATATAGAAAACTCTTGATTTTGGAACAATAAGTGAGACAAAAAAACACTTCATAAAAAATACAAAGTACTTTTAGATCATATGAAAAATAAATCCTAGAAAAATAAACTTTTAATGACATTATTCGTAAGTTCAAGAGCAACAATAATTTGACAATGCTGTAATCATTAGCTTTCCTTACCAAACATTCATGGCTTTGTATTACTAATGAGGTGCCTCTTTTATTAAACAAGCCAATCATAACTGATTTTTATCACTCAAGGGATTCAAAAGCCATAAAAAGTGCTTTCTTTTTTTTCTCATCACATGCCACGTCTTCAAAATCTAGTGCATTCACGCCTTAAACATTAATGCTAGTATTATTTGAAAAAGGATCAATATTTACTTTTTAAGTGTTTGCATATCCCTTAAAGGATATCCAATCATGTTTGAATAACATAATGACATGTCTTTCAAACACCACACGTCTCAATGTTATGCCCAAGTATACTTGAATGATAATCACATTTCTATGCAGGCTTATACTAACAAGGATAAAATGGTTGTAAGAGCTTGTAAAGGATGAAAGTAACTTGACTTAACTAGCTTAATCAAGTGTTGGTATAGCTCTCCCAAAGACATTGAAAAGGGTGATAATTTTTCTTAATTCTAGCTTGCTTTTTAGGTATTTTGATTATAGGAATGTGGTTGAGTGTTTTGGTCGTATGGTTTTTGGTTATTGTTAAAAGGTTGGTTGTTTTGTTAATAAAGTGGTTGGTTGTTTTGAGGTAGTATAGGGTAAGCCTGATAAGGTGGAAGAGTGTCAGTAGTCATGTCATTTTGAGTGAAGTAAAGGTAAAAAAGTTTCTCATATGAACCTTTGAATCTTTTAGCTAATGAGTGTAGTCATTCACATGATACTCTTTGGCATACTTTTTTTTTATTAAAACCTTTTCCTTCCATAGCTTTGACTCAACTTTTTCATCAATTGATTCTTCGGACTTTGGTGGCCTCATTTACTTGTTCATCCATGAGCACAATCTCAATGAAGTTAGTAAAACCATTTTCCAACAGGTATTCATACAACAAATTTTTAAAGATATTGATAAAAAAGTAGACTAGAGATAAAGGATTTAGGTTTAGCTAAGAAAATTTTGGGTATAGAAATATGTAAAGATTAAAGTGTTGGAGAGTTATACATGTCATAGAGGAAATTTATTGAGAAGGTATTTAAGTATTTTAATATGAAAAACTGCAATCAAGTGAATTCTCCGATTGCAGTCCATTTCAAGTTATCTTTAGGTTTATCACCAAAAATCAAGGATAAGAAAGAGCACATGTCAAGTGTTCTATATGCTAGTATAGTTGGAAGCATCTTGCATATTATGGCTTGTGATTGTGCATCAAAAGTGTCATTAAGTCTCTTATTTTACATATGTATTTATTGTTTTTATTTGGTTGTTTTTATAATAATTGATGTGTTTTTTAGTAATGAAGTTTGTTTTAATGTTTCGATAGGTTTTTGGAGTTTAAATGAATTAATTCAGAAAATTCAACGTCGGAATTCAGAACAAAGAATTGAAGAGACATTTAGTTAAAGATTGAAGCAAATCTTGGTTCAAATAAGTGCTCCAAATTTGTCCCAAAAATCAATTCTATTCCAATTCTAGAAAAGAATATCATATGATTTATTTCAAGCCCAAACTTGCCTTATGTTGTGTGCAAACTTCAACCATTAAACACTCAAGGTTTCAATGTCAATCTTACCCCAAATAATAAGTACATTTGTATACTTATTTGATGCTCAAATTCAGCCCAAAATCAGCCCCAAATCAGCCCTAAATCAACCCCAAATCAACCCAAACACAATCCATGATCTTACATGTCCACACAACAAATAACAATTGATTTATTTTGGGTAATCCATTGATCCAAGAAGGCAAGCACATGGATGGAAAGCTGGAGGGGATATTTTAACATTATTTTGGGTAAAAAAGAAGAAGGAGACACCTCATAAATGAGGAAGAAAAACGTGCACCAAAGTAGTTGTAAAGCTGTCTTGATTTGATTTTTCAGAACACCTTTCGGTGTTTTGCCTATAACTTTTGACTCAGGTGTCCAAATGAGCTGTTCTTTAATGATCTGGAAAGGTGACAGAATTTACTATAAATATGTCTCTAATAGACTTCTCGAAAAAAAGCTTTCAAGAGGGTCGAATTGCTGTCCAAAGTTAGAGTCAGATTTGTGTCCGAATTTTTTCTGAAATTGTATTGTGTTCTTCTTTATAGATTTCGGTTCTTTAGTTTGTAAAACTTATTATTTCAGTTGGATTCAAGTTCTTTCATGTTTATTGAAGTGTTCTTATATATAATCATGGTTGTCTAAACTCTTTCTTGGATCCAAATCAAGGATAATGGTGATTGAGGTGAGTTCTTTAGGATATGAATGAATCTTAATGTTTATCTTCTTATTTTCTTCATGAATGATTTATTATTGTAAAGAAATTTTAGAAATCATTTAGGTAATGTTATAATCTTGAATTTTTATGCACAAACTTTAGTTTTGGTATAGAGATTGCTTGATTCAATGTCTTACTTAATATGAAAGTACTTGTTCATTCTTAAGCAATAATCAATCTTCATCTTTCTAATCTTCATTATAATATCTTGCGATCTAATATCACCATTGTTGATATTAGGTTGAGTTATCTTATATATGTTGAAGAAATCACCAATACATCACCATTAAAATTGATTTGGACCAAGACTTACTTTTTCTTGTCATTTAAAATCTATTCACATTTTTTTTTTATCTTTAAAAACAAATCCATCAATTATTTTCAACCAAGTTATTGTTAATTTAATTTCTCTTGAGTTTTTTTTGTTACTTAGCTTAATTTCCAGATCTAGCTCTCTGTGGATATGACCTCGATCTTACCGAGTTAATTGCTACATCGCACACTCGTGCACTTGCGAGTTAAAACAAGTCGATCATAAAAAGCGGTCAAGCAATTTTGGCGCCGTTGCCGGGGAGCTAGCAAGCAAAGGTAACAAATTTAGATTTGATTATTGGAAAACTAAAAAAAATCATATAAAAAAAAATTAAATTAAATTGGCTGGTTTTACCGCCTAAAAAAAAAATTGACCTTAACATTTCGGATATTGGACTGTGGACTAGACTATTAATTGTTGGATTTTGGTTGGTTCAACCATTTTTCTTTTATTGTCTATTCTTATTATTTTCTAATATTTTTCTTGTTTATTTCATTTTATTTTGTTGTTTTGTTTTTATTTATTGTCTAAAGTGTTTGGCCGGTATTACCGCCTTTGTTTTTTTTATTCATGCTTGTTATAATTATCTTTTAATGTTTATTGTTGTTATTTTTCTTATATTTATTGTCTAAAGTGCTTGGCCGGTATTACCGCCTCTTGTTTATTTCCTTTTTATTTTGTTGTTTTGTTATGATTATTTTTGTTATATTTATTGTTTGAAGTGCTCGGCCGGTATTACCGCCTTTTGTTTATTCATGCTTGTTATAATTATTTTTTAATGTTTATTGTTGTTATTTTTCTTATATTTATTGTCTAAAGTGCTTGGCCGGTATCATCGCCTTTTTATTCAAGCTTCTTATAATTATCTTTTAATGTTTATTGTTGTTAATAGTGCTTATTAGTTGGAGAGTGAATTTCTTAATTTGTTGTATTTTTATTTTTGAGCTATTACTTTTATTTGCATTTTTTTTTCTTTCCTTTCCTTTCATATTCATGTAATTGTTATATTATTATTATTTTTATTATTATTATTTTATCATGGCTAATGTTGAAGATGTAGAGGGTGAAGGGAGTGTTCAAGGTAATGGACCTCCACAATTCAATGATCAACCTAATTTTCAAACTCTTAGAGAGTATCTTCACCCGGCTAGACAAAGTACACCTTCGTGTATTTTCTTACCTCTTAACCAACAAGCTTTCAATTTAAAACCGGGCATGATTCAACTTCTTCCCACATTTCATGGTATGGATTCTGAAAATCCATACATACACATTAAAGACTTTGAAGAGGTATGTAATACTTTTATTGATAGAACATGCACCGAGGAAACCATTCGGCTTAAATTGTTCCCATTCTCTCTAAAGGATAAAGCCAAGCTTTGGCTAAACTCCTTGCGTCCTAGGTCTATAGGTACATGGAGAGAAATGCAAGCTGAATTTTTGAAAAAATACTTCCCCACTCATAGGACAGCAGCCTTACAACGTCAAATGATGAATTTTTCTTGTAGTCCAAATGAGTCATTTCACCAAGCTTGGGAAAGGTTCAAAGACTTGTTAAATGCATGCCCTCACCATGGTTTTGAGATGTGGAGGTTAGTAAGTTTCTTTTATGAGCTTGGGAAAGGTTCAAAGACTTGTTAAATGCATGCCCTCATCATGGTTTTGAGATGTGGAGGTTAGTGAGTTTCTTTTATGACTCTCTTACCGCAGATTTTAAAAAGCTAGTGTCAACCATGTGTAATGGTGAGTTTTATGACAAAGAACCAAGTGAGGCCTTTGATTTTTTTGATCAATTGGCTGAAAACACAAAGCAATGGGAGACTTCTCTCCCAGTTCATGTTGAGTCTAGAAACACCATTTCTCATTCAAGTGGGAAGTTTCAATTGAAAGAGACTGATGACCTCAATGCTAGATTAACCTCATTGGCTAGGAAAGTAGAGTCTCTTGAGATTAAAAAAGTGCATGTCATGAGTGAACAACAAGAGGAAAGTTGTGTTGTTTGTGAGAGCAAAGGGCATAGGACAACTGAGTATCCTACCATTCCAGCCTTCAAGGAAGTGCTATATGGCCAAAGTTCTGATTCAAGTAATGTTAGAAAGCCATTTCTAAACCAAGTAGGCAATCCCTACTCTGAGACCTATAATCTTGGATGGAGGAACCACCCAAATTTTGGATGGAGAAATGAGGGCTCTTCAGTACCTCAAACATTTCAACCTCCACCCCAACCATTTCATGCTCCCACACATAACACATACCAACCACCTCATAAGAGATCCTTAGAGGATACTCTTCAACAATTCATGCAAACGCAAGGAGGAATCAACAACCAAGTTTACAAATTCCAAGACCAGACCAATAGGACCTTAGATGACATTCGAAGTCAACTAACTAAGTTGACTCAATCACTAAGCATTCAAGAGAAGGGAAAAATCCCAGCTCAACCAATGCCCAATCCTAGAGGTCAGGTACACATGAGTGAATCCTCACCTAGTGAACCTTCAAACCATGAACAAGTCCAAGCCATCACTACCCTTAGAAGTGGAAAGATTGTTGATAAAGGTGTAGGTTTTAGGATTCCTAAAGGTATTGTGGAGGAGAAATCTAGGGAAAGTGAAGAGGGAATCAAAACACAAGTGACAAATGAGAGTTTGAGTGACAAAGAAGGTGAGATAAATGAGAAAGAGATGAGTGAGAAAGGAGATGATTCAAGAAAGATTGGAGTCAAAATGAGTGATTTAGAATTTGTTCCTAGAGCACCATTTCCACAAAGGTTAGGAAAACCTAAACAAGATCTTATGAACTCGGAAATCTATGAATTGTTCAAACAAGTGAAAGTCAATATTCCACTCCTTGATGCAATTAAACAAGTTCCATCTTATGCAAAGTTTCTTAAGGATTTATGCACAGTCAAAAGGAGATTGAATGTGAAAGAAAGAGCCTTTCTAACTGAACATGCTAGTGCCATCATCCAGTTTAAGACCCCTCCCAAATACAAAGATCCTGGTTGTCCTACCATTTCATGCATTATTGGAAGTCATAAGATAGATCAAGCTTTGTTGGATTTAGGAGCAAGTGTGAATTTAATACCCTACACTGTTTACGAACAATTAGGTTTAGGAGAAATCAAGCCTACTCGAATCACCCTTCAATTAGCTGATAGGTCAATCAAGATTCCCAGGGGTATCGTTGAGGATGTGTTGGTCCAAGTAGATAAATTCTACTTTCCTGTTGATTTTGTAGTATTAGACACCGCACCAATTCAAGGTTCTAATACCCCCATCCCAGTCATCTTAGGGAGACCTTTCCTGGCTACATCCAATGCCTTAATTAACTGTAGGAATGGGGTGATGAAATTGTGTTTTGGGAATATGACTGTGGAGATGAACATATTCAATGTCTCCAAACAAATCGGGGAAGATGAGGACATTAGAGAGGTAGATTTCATCCAAACAGTTTGTCAAGAACACTTTGAGAGAGTGTGGATCAAGGATCCATTGGAGAGAACTTTAATTCATGATGAAAGATTTTGTTCTTTGGAATGTGTTGATGAGGAAGTAAGAGAACTCGAGACTTATCTAGATCCAATGCCTATTATGTCAATAGGTCAATGGACCCCATCATTTGAGCCTTTGATTTCACCGCAAGTGAAAGTTGAGGAATCTCTTGTCCAGCCTGATAAACTAGAAAGGAAGCCTTTACCGAGTGATCTTAAGTATGCATTTCTAGGGGAAGATGAATCATATCCTATTGTGATCTCATCAAAACTTAGCATAGAGCAAGAACACAAACTTTTGAGAGTGGTGAGAAAACACAAGAAAGCAATTGGGTGGAAAATTACTGACTTGAAAGGAATTAGCCCTCTTTTATGTACACATAGAATCTATCTTGAAGAAGAGGCTAAATCTGTGAGGCAAATGCAAAGACGATTGAACCCAAACATGAAGGAAGTAGTGAGAGGTGAAGTGCTTAAGCTACTTGATGCAGGTATCATTTACCCTATTGCAAACTCAAAATGGGTTAGTCCAACCCAAGTTGTCCCAAAAAAATCTGGAGTCACGGTAGTGAAGAATGAAAATAATGAGCTGGTACCAACTAGAATCCAAACTGGATGGCGTATGTGCATTGATTATCGTAAATTGAACATGGTGACTAGGAAGGACCATTTTCCGCTTCCATTTTTAGACCAAGTGCTTGAAAGAGTAGCTGGAAGAGCTTTCTATTGTTTTCTGGATGGATACTCAGGTTACAACCAAATTGAGATTTCTTTAGAAGACCAAGAAAAAACCACTTTCACTTGTCCTTTTGGTACTTATGCTTATAGAAGAATGCCATTTGGTTTATGTAATGCACCAGCCACTTTTCAAAGGTGTATGATGAGTATCTTTAGTGACATGGTGGAAAATTTTTTGGAAGTTTTCATGGATGATTTTTCAGTTTATGGGGATTCTTATGAGTTGTGTCTAATGAATCTAGAAAAAGTTCTTGAAAGGTGTGAAGAGAGCAATCTTGTACTCAATTGGGAGAAGTGTCATTTTATGGTGACACATGGCATTGTTTTAGGTCACATTGTCTCTTCAAAAGGGATAGAGGTAGATAAGTCAAAAGTGGAAGTCATTCAAAAATTAACTACCCCTAAGACTGTGAAAGATGTGAGATCCTTTTTAGGACATGTTGGTTTTTATCGAAGATTCATTCATTCTTTTAGTACCATTGCCAAACCATTGTGTAACTTGTTGTCACAAGATGTCCCATTTGATTGGACATCAAAATGTCAAGAAGCTTTTGAAAAGCTTAAAGGGTTGTTGACAACTGTACCAATCATACAAGCTCCTGATTGGTCTTTACCATTTGAACTGATGTGTGATGCTAGAGATTTTGCGGTTGGGGCTGTTTTAGGGCAAAGAAAAGACAAGAAACCTCATGTCATATATTATGCTAGCAAGACTTTGAATGATGCTCAATTGAATTACACTACAACTGAAAAAGAACTCTTAGTTGTGGTCTTTGCATTAGACAAGTTTAGGTCTTATTTGGTTGGATCTCTTGTTATTGTTTTCACTGATCATGCAGCATTGAAATATTTGCTCACAAAACAAGATGCCAAACCACGTTTGATTCGATGGATCCTCCTACTCCAAGAGTTTAACATTGAAATTCGAGATAAAAAGGGAGTGGAGAATGTAGTAGCTGATCATTTGTCTCGTCTTTCAAGCTATAAGACCATAATTGATGAATCTCCAATAAATGAACTCTTTGCTGATGAAAATTTATTTTGTGCAGGTACTGTCTCTTACATTGGTTCTCCATGGTATGCTGACATAGCAAATTACCTAGCCACAAGTCAAATTCCTTCTCATTGGTCTAAACTTGACAAACAAAAATTCTTGCGCAATGTGCGCACCTTTTTTTGGGATGACCCCTACCTATTTAAATATTGTCCTGACCAAATTATTAGGCGGTGCATCCCTGATCATGAAATTCCAAGGGTCATTAATTTTTGTCATGCATTAGCCTGTGGTGGGCATTCCTCTTCCAAGAAAACCATTGCCAAAATCTTGCAGTGTGGTTTTTATTGGCCTACCATGTTTAAAGATGTTCATGCCTTCTGTGTTGCATGTGACCGATGCCAACGACTAGGTAGCCTCACTAGGCGTAACATGATGCCCCTTAACCCCATCCTTGTTTTGGAAATATTTGATTGTAAAACTTAATTTTAGATTGAGGATAATGTAAAACTTAACATGTTCATGCCTTCTCTTTCTCTTTTACATTGAGGATAATGTAAAACTTAATTTTAGATATTTCATTATATTGAATGCTTGAGATAACCATGCTTGTTAAAAAAAATAAAAAAATACTTGCATTGGTATGTGAATGAGGCTTATTTAGGATCATCATTACCTTTTTTGGTTCATTATTGTGTTAAACATTGCATGCTTTAATTTGGGATAGATAATATCATATAAAGCAAGATATAGCATACTTTTTTTTAAGATTACTGAAGTACATCTTTCCTTGTAAAAGTTGTGTGAGTTGTGTGAATATGCATGAAAGATGAGTATGATGCTTTACTTGTGATTATCCCTTTTGATCTAGTCCTAAACAAGGTTTAAGTAAATAGAATAATAATCATTACATAAATAAATAAATAAATAAATAAATGTGTACAAAGTTCTATCTACTCCAATGTTTTGAGTTGCTTAGTAACTAGGGGTATTCATCACAAATGTTTATCTTTACGTCAAACGGCAGCTTGAAATATGAGTATGCAAAGCACTTTAAGTTTGTGACTTTGTGAGTAACCGGGTGCATTCATCACAAATGTTTGTATTCGCGTCAAAAGGGAAGTGACAACTTAAAGACAAAGAATAAATCATATCTTCAAAAAAAAAGAAAAAAAGAAAAAAGAAAAAAAAATATATATAGATATTTCTCTAGTTTGCTACCTTGTTTGTGTTGGTGAGAAGGGAAGATTACAAGTTGAGTTTTCATATGAATCAATTATGTTGGTTGCATGATAAATATGACTGAATTTGGAAATTTTGTATGGTTGTTTGATTTAGAGAATGTGAGTATGCTTATTTTTCTTTATTTGCTATTGTGTACACTAAGTTAAAGATACCAATGTTTGCATGATAGGTCCTTCAAGTGTGATGAATCAAGCCTAATTATGGTTGTTATTATTATTATTTTTATTTTAAAGGTTTCATGTTTTCTTTTGCTTGAGGACTAGCAAAATCTAAGTTGGGGGGTGTGATTGTGCATCAAAAGTGTCATTAAGTCTCTTATTTTACATATGTATTTATTGTTTTTATTTGGTTGTTTTTATAATAATTGATGTGTTTTTTAGTAATGAAGTTTGTTTTAATGTTTCGATAGGTTTTTGGAGCTTAAATGAATTAATTCAGAAAATTCAACGTCGGAATTCAGAACAAAGAATTGAAGAGACATTTAGTTGAAGATTGAAGCAAATCTTGGTTCAAATAAGTGCTCCAAATTTGTCCCAAAAATCAATTCTATTCCAATTCTAGAAAAGAATATCATATGATTTATTTCAAGCCCAAACTTGCCTTATGTTGTGTGCAAACTTCAACCATTAAACACTCAAGGTTTCAATATCAATCTTAGCCCAAATAATAAGTACATTTGTATACTTATTTGATGCTCAAATTCAGCCCAAAAATCAGCCCTAAATCAACCCCAAATCAACCCAAACACAATCCATGATCTTACATGTCCACACAACAAATAACAATTGATTTATTTTGGGTAATCCATTAATCCAAGAAGGCAAGCACATGGATGGAAAGCTGGAGGGGATATTTTAACATTATTTTGGGTCAAAAAGAAGAAGGAGACACCTCATAAATGAGGAAGAAAAACGTGCACCAAAGTAGTTGTAAAGCTGTCTTGATTTGATTTTTCAGAACACCTTTCGGTGTTTTGCCAATAACGTTTTACTCAGGTGTCCAAATGAGCTATACTTTAATGATCTGGAAAGGTGACAGAATTGCCAATAAATACGTCTCTAATAGACTTCTCGAAAAAAAGCTTCTAAGAGGGTCGAATTGCTGTCCAAAGTTAGAGTCAGATTTGTGTCCCAATTTTTTCTGAAATTGTATTGTGTTCTTCTTTATAGATTTCGGTTCTTTAGTTTGTGAAACTTATTATTTCAGTTGGATTCAAGTTCTTTCATGTTTATTGAAGTGTTCTTATATATAATCATGGTTGGCTAATGACACGACTAAAAGATTGATGTCTTCTCCCAAGTGCAGGAGTGTCGAAGTAAAAAATAACCCGGTAAGACCGGGGTCGAACCACAGGGAGGTTATTTGTGCAAATTACAAATAACAATAATACAACAACAATAACAATAACAACAACAATAACAATAATAATAACAATAATAATAATAAAATAACCCGGCAAGACCGGGGTCGAACCACAGGGAGGTTAATTGTACAAATTATAAACAACAATTATAAAATAATAATAATAATAATAGTAATAGTAATAATACTAATAATAATAATAATAATAATAATAATAGTAGTAGTAGTAGTAGTAGTAATAGTAGTAGTAGTAATAATAATAATAATAAAGAAAGAGAAGAAGAAGAAGATGATGAGAACTTAAAGAAAGAGAAGAAGAAGAAGATGATGATGATGAGAACTTGGAGATCGAAAATTAATGTAAGGATTAAACAATAATAATAACAAATGTCAAGGTTAGAGGTTCCACTAATAGTATATCAAATAAGTATAGTATAAACTCTTATTACTGAATTGGAAACCACACACAAAGGAGGTTCCAATCAGATTATATATTGTTAACATGATTACATTAGTCATCTTATTCAATTAATGCTAATACTTGTGAATCTCGTCAAGCATTCATGATTATAACTTATGTTAACAACAAATCAAGTTCCTTTCATAGCTCAGGTGTCGGTTATACCATACATTATGGGCTATGAAAGTGCCAAGCATTCGTTGTACCAAGTGTTATACAACATAAATCAAGATTAGTCATTTAACAAGCAGAGTATTAAAGAGTGAACAAGATAACAAATATCAAACATGTTAGTATCAAACATTAAAGTCCATATTAAGTTTACACTATACTTATTCTTACACCATTAGTGTAACCTTTTCACCTTGACATAATTAACTTAGCTAGACATAATGAAAGAAATAAAAATAGATAAACAAAATAAGAACATAAAAGTTAACTAATAAAGGAAAGGAAATGAAAGGCATAATGACACGACTAAAAGATTGATGTCTTCTCCCAAGTGCAGGAGTGTCGAAGTAATAAATAACCCGGCAAGACCGGGGTCGAACCACAAGGAGGTTATTTGTACAAATTATAAATAACAATCATACAACAACAACAACAACAACAACAATAACAACAACAACAACAACAACAACAACAACAACAATAATAATAATAATAATAATAATAATAATAATAATAATAATAATAATAGTAGTAGTAATAGTAATAGTAGTAGTAATAGTAGTAATAATAGTAGTAGTAGTAATAATAATAATAATAAAGAAAGAGAAGAAGAAGATGATGATGAGAACTTGGAGATGGAAAATTAATGTAAGGATTAAACAATAGTAATAACAAATGTCAAGGTTAGAGGTTCCACTAATGGTATATCAAACAAGTATAATATAAACTCTTATTATTCAATTGGAAACCACACATAAAGGAGGTTCCAATGAGATTATAAATTGTTAACATAATTATATTAGTCATCTTATTCGATTAATGCTAATACTTGTAAATCTCGTCAAGCATTCATGATTATAACTTATGTTAACAACAAATCAAGTTCCTTTCATAGCTCAAGTGTCGGTTATACCATACATTATGGGCTATGAAAGTGCCAAGCATTTGTTGTACCAAGTGTTATACAACATAAATCAAGCTTAGTCATTTAACAAGCAAAGTATTAAAGAGTGAACAAGATAACAAATATAAAACATGTTAGTATCAAACATTAAAGTCCATATTAAGTTTACATTATACTTATTCTTACACCATTAGTGTAACCTTTTCACCTTGACATAACTAACTTAGCTAGACATAATGAAAGAAAGCAAAATAGATAAACAAAATAAGAACATAAAAGTTAACTAAGTAAAGGAAAGGAAATGAAAGGCATAAACTTAATATTAATGAAAGCAAAGCATAAGCATTACAAAAAATACAAAGAGAGAAAGGAAGAGCATGATCTTGATCTGGAAACCAAGATGCCTAAATGCATGGCAAATGCCTCCTTTTATAGGCCAAAATTGGGAACTATTGATTTGATGACTAATTGATAAGTGGGTGGCCAACTTTTGACTTGGTGACAATCCTTATCTTCTCTTGTCTGCCCAAAACGTCATTGATAACGTCAAAATTGGAGCCAGTTACAAACATGAAAGTTGTAGACAATTGTCTCAGAGCCAGTTGCAAACATGAAAGTTGTAGGCAATTGTCTCAGCTTTCTTGTGTAAACAATTCAGCTCATTTGGACTTCTAGAACTCCAGATATGGCCAAAATACCGAACAGTGCTCGGGCTGGAAGACAGATTCGGGCTTCTTTGTTGTTGCTACAATTTGGACTTGATAATGGCCTTTTTAGATCTTGGGCTCCATATGAAAGTTGTAGGTCTATGTCTTACCTTTCCATCCATATAAATTGGACCTAAATCAGAGATCTGTAGCTCCAGATATGACCCAATTACCAAACAGTGTTCCGGTTTGGATTGCACCGACATCTCTTTTCTAAGTTTGGCCATCTCTTTATCCTTGCAATTTAAGTTCTTCAAGTCATCAATCAATCCTTTCATTTATGTGATAGGCCTGCATTAAAAATAGACATTTACCACAAATTATAAGTATCTTATATTATTAGATACATTATTATAAAACATATTTTAGTTAAGGAGTTATTGATACTTCAAGTGCAAAATGATGATATAAAACCATGATAAAAATGCACTTTTAAGTACTAATCACACCCCCCAACCAGCTTATTACTAGTCCCTAGTAATCAAAGCGTAAAATAGAAAAACAATTTGCAAATTCCACAAAGCAAGGTATTCATCATTTAACTTCCATTAATCTATCCAGATAAACAAACTCTCATTAACTTTATATATCTGCTCAATACCACTTAACAAGATATTAATAAACCTTTCTTTTGTGCTCAATGTATCAACACATAATTATGGGGCTTTTCTTGGAAGAAAACAAATTTTTTGTTGTAATGTTTAAGGTTAACTTCCTTGGGCTGGGATTATTATTTTTGTCTTTTTTTTGTCTTTTTTTGTCTTTTTTTTAAATATATATACATATAATTTAAAAACATCATGCATCTTTAACCCATGTAACGAGCTTGCAGCTAATGACTCGCAGACCAGTTGGTCTTAGGGCATTAGGTGTTAAGACACCCCTACGAGCTTAGTATCTCGGGTCTCAGATACTGATAAATTAAGGTTTAAGAATACATGTTAAATAAGTATGTGAGCAGAATTAAGTGATAACAATGCGAGAGTTTGTAAAGCTGAATATTTCAGGAAGTATTATAATAGACCTTGTTAAGAATGGTTACTAAGATGCGTCTCAAGAGTCACTTTAACAAAAGAGCTCCTTTACTCTACCATCCTAGTAACAACAATTATGCACATGATTTATGAAATGAAAAACAATTTTTTTTTTTATCAACTACTACCCTCTCCCCCCAACCAAAACGAGACATTGTCCTCAATGTTTTAAGGTAGAAAGATAGAGTATAGAAGATATCACCTGAAATAACGAACACCGACAAACCTGAAACACACTAAAACAAAAATAAGAAATAACAAAACACAATAATAAAACCAAAAGACACAAAAATTCACAAATGAAGGCTCAAATCCAATCTAAGCTTTTTACGGCTTTCCTTAGATGACCAATTTATGCGACTCATGGAAGGATCAATCATAGGAATGAAAGATTGTAGTTGGTCAATCAATTGTTCAGCAGTAGCAGCAGAGATTATGATTTGTCGTGCAGAAGATGTTAGAAATTCCTGTTCCACAGCATGATCAAGAAAAGACAACAACTTATCATAATAACCATTAACATTTAACAAACCTATGGGTTTATGGTGAATGTGTAATTTAGCCCAAGAGGAAATATGAAAGATCTCTTCCAATGTGCCTAGACCACCTGGTAAAGCAATGAAGGCATCAGCATGGTTAAACATTGCATTCATTCGAGCTGACATTGTGGAGACCTGAAGTTCCTCTCCAATTGTTTTTCCAATGATGTCCCCTTGTGCTAAAGTTTCGGGAACGACCCCCAAAACTTGACTACCTCCTAAAAATGCAGCTATTGATACACCTCCCATTAACCCAAGACTGCCTCCCCCATACACTAAATGAATCTTTCTCTCAGCTAGCACTTGACCAAGATGATTTGCTGATTCTAAAAACTCCTTTTCTTTCCCAGGACTAGATCCACCGAAAACACAAATATTTCTTATATGATGACTTGAGGAACTTGCCATTTCTACACACTTCTATATTTGTTGAATTTATGGGTTGAGTAGAAATGAAAGGAAGGAAAAGAGGGTTTTATAGATGAGAAATTAGAAAGACAATCGTAACACCTATATGTAGGCCAGCTGGAGTCTCACTCTCTCTCTCTCTCTCTCTTTTTATTTATTTATTTATTTACTTTTGAAAAAGCATATGTATGTACAGGTAATTGTGATTGTGGCTCACATCTTCCCTTGGTTTTACGTCCAAGAACAGCTTAAACGCCCTCTATGGGTCGGGGATAGGCTTCCCATCCAGTTTTCTTAAAAACTGGCAAACAGGGTCTTTTTTAGTCAGATTCCCAAGACTAAGTCGATCATGTTCTTTATGAAATAGTGGCCATAAATGATGAATTACAAGATGCACATCTCCACTAGGATGCGTCTCAAGAGTCAATAGAAGATTATCTAAAGACTCCTTACTCAGGCCATCCTTAATGAATTGTATTTTATCTTCACGGTTTATAGATACCATTCCTAAAGAATGACAATGTGTATTACAAGTCCATCTAGCACATCGATGATAGACTTCTAGTCGTTTTGCACGACGTTTCTTTGCAAAAGTGCTTTTACCTGTTCCAGGCATGTGCGAAATGAAGGAATTAGAGGACTCACCTGATAATCGGACCTTTGCTTCAATCAACCAGCGAATATCTTCAGGAATTCCATGATTCATTAACAATCTCAATCTTGCACATCTAGCACGGTAAATTTTTATAATCGCATTCTAAGGCAGAGCGGGAAAATAATTTTTCAATTTTTCAAGATTAGTGTCCATTATCAAATGAGAATTGGAAGAGAGATTCAAAGAATTGCACAAATATATACATAAATATCAGTTATTGTGGGAAACTGAAAGAATCGACTTAAGTCATGGAGTACCGTTGTCCGCCATTTGACCGGGGTGAGAAAACTAGCAAAAATCACTCAAAAAGAAACAAAAAAAAATGTGAGAAAAACAAAATAATTAACCAAGAAACACAATAACAATGTAAGAAAAACAAAATAATCAACCTTTATCTACAAGATCATTCAAACCAGTTGATTCATTTTCACTAGGAAAATTATCAAAGTAAGCTTTCAAACGATGTCCATTTTCCTTAAAATTATTGTCATTCATTGAATTCCCAATATCACAGACCCTATAAGGATTGTACCATCTTGATCTTAGCTTTTTAGGGAATGCATAGAGTTGAGAATTATAAAACAAAACTTTTTGACCAGTATCAATCTTTTGACAATTTTCACAAGTTTTGCAGAATGCATGCGTGTCCTTGAACATGGTGGGCCAATAAAATCCATTTTGAAAGATTTTTGCAGCTGTCTTTTTTGACGAGAAATAACTTCCACATGCTTCAGAATGACAAAGTTTAATGACACTACTTACCTCATTATCGGGAATGAATCTTTGAAATATTTGATCAGGACAATATTTGAATAAGTTAGGGTCATCACAATAAAAATTCTTCACTTCGTTCAAAAACTTTTCTTTGTCTTGGGTACTCCAATTAGCTGGCAAATCTCCTAAAGCAAGAAAATTGATATTTTTATCATACCAAGGCATTGGACTAAGAGAAAGTAAGGATTCGTTAGGAAAGTAATCATCGATTGGTGTGATGTCAGATGTCGAATCTGTTGTCACTATTGACAAAAGATTCGCATCAACATTTTCGGTGCGTTTTTCATCCGTGATTTCTTCCTCAGAATAAATCATTTGCAAATCTTCAGATTCATCCAATTCATTTTTACTTAAAGTAGATTCAAGTTGATCATAAACTAATTCATCAATATGATCTACTTCTTGTAAATCATTATCATCTCCAGGTTGCTTGCAAATGTTGAAAATATTCATCTCCAATGTCATGTTTCCAAATGATAGCTTCATCAGTCCATTCCTACAATTAATCAATGCGTTAGAAGTTGCAAGAAACGGACGTCCTAAAATAACAGGAAATGAATTACATGCTTCAACAGGTTCTATGTCCAAGACAATAAAATCCACAGGATAAATGAATTTATCGACTTGTATTAACACATCTTCAATTATTCCTCTAGGCACTTTTACAGATCTATCGGCAAGTAAAAGAGATATAGAAGTTGGTTTTAACTCACCTAGATTGAGACTCTGAAAAACTGAATATGGAAGTAAATTCACACTAGCTCCAAGATCAAGTAAGGCTCTTTCAATTTTATGTTCTCCAATAAAGCAAGAAATTGTAGGACAACCAGGGTCTTTATA
Source organism: Populus euphratica (assembly GCF_000495115.2). NCBI lineage: Eukaryota > Viridiplantae > Streptophyta > Magnoliopsida > Malpighiales > Salicaceae > Populus > Populus euphratica. The sequence goes on along the minus strand of NW_011500918.1, from coordinate 19,900 downwards.
TTTCAAAGCATTATTGTTCTGAAGAATAGCACTTACTTGTTCAGCTAAAAAGACTTTCTTTTTCACATTCAGTTTCCTCTTCACAGTGCAGAGATCTTTCAAAAATTTAGCATAAGAAGGAACCTGTTTAATAGCATCCAGTAAAGGTATATTGATCCTTACCTGTTTGAAAGTTTCAAAGATTTCAGAGTTGTGATTGACTTTTCTTTGTTTGGTCATGGCTTGAGAAAATGGAAGTGCTAGCGGTGAATTAGTCTTTTCTTTGCAATTTTTAGATTCAACCCCTTCCTTACCCTCAGAAATTGACTCATCATCTTTCTCATAAGGTTCAAGAGAGGGTTTTTCAATAACCTTACCACTGCACAGAGTAGTGACTGATTTGACTTGATCCATGTGTTGGCTTCCAGAACTACTTGCATTTGCATTGTATTGCCCGTTGGGATTTTGTTGCGGTTGAGATGGAAACTTACCTTTCTCTTGGAAACTGAGAGCAGATGTTAATTTTGCAAGACTATCTTTAAAATTTGTCATGTTTTGAGCAAGTTGAGTATTGATTGTCTCTTGCTTTTCAATGAATGCATGCAATGTTTCCTCAAGATTTCTTCTAGGAGGTGGAGCATAAGGAGGTGCATATCCATGAGAATTTTGGAAATTGTAGTGTGCTTGAAATAGTGGTTGTGAAATTTGTGCATTATTGTTCTCACTCTTCCAACTGAAATTTGGGTGATTTCTCCAACCAGGGTTGTATGTTTGGGAGTATGGGTTGTGGTTGGCCCTTTGGAAACTGTTTAAAGCATGGGCTTGTTCATGGAGACATTCCTTAAAAGAAGGCAAGGTTGGATAATCGTTGGTTGATTGTTCATTTGTTTCACAGATTTGACACACAATGTTTTCAACAGATTTTAATTGACCACACTTTTTCAATTCTAGTGCCTCGACTTTTCTAGCTAAAGATGCAAACTTGGCTTGAAGGTCATGATCTTCCCTAAGGTTTTACATACCTCCACTAGATGTATGAGGTTGAGTTTTACTCGGTGCCTCATAAGTACCCGCGGTGTCCCACTTTTGGGCATTTTCAGCTAACAAGTCTAAGTACTCCATTGCTTCATCAGGGTCTTTATCTTCAAAAGTTCCATTGCACATCAATTCAACCATTTGCCTATCTTTAGGTGTTAACCCTTCATAGAAATGTGAAACCAATCTCCATGTTTCAAAACCATGATGAGGGCAAGTACTAAGTAAGTCTCGATACCTATCCCAACATTGGTAAAATGTTTCTCCTGGTTTTTGAGTGAAAGAGGTGATTTGTCTCTTGAAAGAGTTTGTTCTATGAGATGGGAAAAATTTCTTTAAAAAATGTTGTTCCATTTCATCCCAAGCACGAATGGATCCTGGTCTTAAATTTTGTAGCCATGTTTTAGCTTTATCTTTTAATGAAAAAGGAAAAAGCTTTAATCTGATGGTGTTCATGCTACAATTTAAGTTATTATATGTGTTGCAGACCTCCTCAAATTCCCTTAACTGCAAGTATGGATTTTCTAATTTTAAGCCACGAAAATAAGGTAAAAGTTGAATAATACGTGGTGTAAAATTAAAATGAGATGCATCGGGAGGAAAAACTATACATCATGGTGCACTTGTTCTTGTGGGATTCATGTGGTCTCTAAGTGTTCTAGCACGGTTATTCTCATTATTCTCATTTTGAAGTGAATGATTATCTTCTTCGGCCATATTTTCTGAAAATGATGAGGATACCCTACAAAGTCTACCACTTGATGTACGTGACCACACTCTCATGCACGTGTAGGAATAAAATAAAAAAAGAAGAAGAAAGCAAAAGAAGGAGGAAGAAAACAAAATAAAAAGAAACAAAGTTATATACAAGAAAAGTGAAAAGAGAAAATAAAATAAATACTATAATTTATACAAGAACTTACCTCCCCGGCAACGGCGCCAAAAACTTGACACGACTAAAAGATTGATGTCTTCTCCCAAGTGCAGGAGTGTCGAAGTAATAAATAACCCGGCAAGACCGGGGTCGAACCACAGGGAGGTTAATTGTACAAATTATAAACAACAATTATAAAACAACAATAACAACAACAACAATAGTAATAATAATAATAATAATAATAATAATAATA
>NW_011500918.1:1944-17694 GCF_000495115.2 Populus euphratica | reverse complement strand
TGAATAAAAAGGCGGTAATACCGGCCAAGCCCTTCAAACAATAAATATAAGAAAAATAATTATAACAAAACAACAAAATAAACTGAAATAAATAAAAGGCGGTAATACCGACCAAGCACTTTAGGCAATAAATATTAGAAAAATAACAACAATAAACATTAAAAGATAATTATAACAAGCTTGAATAAAAAGGCGGTAATACCGGCCAAGCACTTTAGACAATAAATAAAAACAATATCAACCAAATAAAATGAAATAAACAAGAAAAATATTAGCAACTAATAAGAATAGACAATAAAAGAAAAATGGTTGAACCAACCAAAATCCAACAATTAATAGTCCAGTCCACAGTCCAATATCCAAAACGTTAAGGTCAAATTTTTTTTAGGCGGTAAAACCAGCCACTTGATTTGTTTTTTAATTTGTTTTTTTTTTTTAGGCGGTAAAACCAGCCCATTGATTTTTTTTATATGATTTTTTTTTAGTTTTCCAATAATCAAATCTAAATTTGTTACCTTTGCTTGCTAGCTCCCCGGCAACGGCGCCAAAATTGCTTGACCGCTTTTTATGATCGGCTTGTTTTAACTCGCAAGTGCACGAGTGTGCGATGTAGCAATTAACTCGGTAAGATCGAGGTCATATCCACAGAGAGCTAGATCTGGAAATTAAGCTAAGTAACAAAAAAAACTCAAGAGAAATTAAATTAACAATAACTTGGTTGAAAATAATTGATGGATTTGCTTTTAAATATAAAAAAAAATGTAAATAGATTTTAAATGACAAGAAAAAGTAAGTCTTGGTCCAAATCAATTTTAATGGTGATGTATTGGTGATTTCTTCAACATATATAAGATAACTCAACCTAATATCAACGATGGTGATATTAGATCGGAAGATATTACAATGAAGATTAGAAAGATGAAGATTGATTATTGCTTAAGAATGAACAAGTACTTTCATATTAAGTAAGACATTGAATCAAGCAATCTCTATACCAAAACTAAAGTTTGTGCATAAAAATTCAAGATTATAACATTACCTAAATGATTTCTAAAATTTCTTTACAATAATAAATCATTCATGAAGAAAATAAGAAGATAAACATTAAGATTCATTCATATCCTAAAGAACTCACCTCAATCACCATTATCCTTGATTTGGATCCAAGAAAGAGTTTAGCCAACCATGATTATATATAAGAACACTTCAATAAACATGAAAGAACTTGAATCCAACTGAAATAATAAGTTTTACAAGCTAAAGAACCGAAATCTATAAAGAAGAACACAATACAATTTCAGAAAAAATCCGGACACAAATCTGACTCTAACTTTGGACAGCAATTCGACCCTCTTAGAAGCTTTTTTTGGAGACGTCTATTAGAGACATATTTATAGGAAATTCTGTAAACTTTCCAGATCATTAAAGAACAACTCATTTGGACACCTGAGTCAAAAGTTATGGGCAAAACACCGAATGGTGTTCTGAAAAATCAAATCAAGACAGCTTTACAACTACTTTGGTGCACGTTTTTCTTCCTCATTTATGAGGTGTCTCCTTCTTCTTTATGACCCAAAATAATGTTAAAATATCCCCTCCAGCTTTCCATCCATGTGCTTGCCTTCTTGGATCAATGGATTGCCCAAAATAAATCAATTGTTATTTGTTGTGTGGACATGTAAGATCATGGATTGTGTTTGGGTTGATTTGAAGGTTGACTTGGGGTTGATTTAGGGTTGATTTAGGGCTGATTTTGGGCTGAATTTGAGCATCAAATAAGTATACAAATGTACTTATTATTTGGGTTAAGATTGACATTGAAACCTTGAGTGTTTAATGGTTGAAGTTTGCACACAACATAAGGCAAGTTTGGGCTTGAAATAAATCATATGATATTCTTTTCTAGAATTGGAATAGAATTGATTTTTGGGACAAATTTGGAGCACTTATTTGAACCAAGATTTGCTTCAATCTTCAACTAAATGTCTCTTCAATTCTTTGTTCTGAATTCCGACGTTGAATTTTGTGAATTAATTCATTTAAGCTCCAAAAACCTATCGAAACATTAAAACAAACTTCATTACTAAAAAAACACATCAATTATTATAAAAACAACCAAATAAAAACAATAAATACATATGTAAAATAAGAGACTTAATGACACTTTTGATGCACAATCAAACATTTACCATAAATTAAAGGTATCTTATATTATTAGATATATTATTATAAAACATGCTTTAGTTAAGGAGTTACTGATACTTCAAGTGCAAAATGATGATATAAAACCATGATAAAAATGCACTTTTAAGTACTAATCACACCCCCCAACCAGCTTATTACTAGTCCCTAGTAATCAAAGCGTTAAATAGAAAAATAATTTGCAAATTTCACAACGCAAGGTATTCATCATTTAACTTCCATTAATCTATTCAGATAAACAAACTCTCATTAAATTTATATATCTGCTCAATACCTCTTAACAAGATATTAATAAACCTTTCTTTTGTGCTCAATGTATCAACACATAATTATGGGGCTTTTCTTGGAAGAAAACAAAATTTTTGTTCTAATGTTTAAGGTTAACTTCCTTGGGTTGGGATTATTATTTTTGTCGTTTTTTTTTTCTTCTTTTTTTTAAATATTTACATATAATTTAAAAACATCATGCATCTTTAACTCAGGTAACGAGCTTTCAGCTAATGACTCCCAGACTAGTTGGTCTTAGGGCATTAGGTGTTAAGACACCCCTATGAGCTTAGTAACTCGGGTCGCAGATACTGATATGTAGATAGTGCAATGTTTGATTCCCTTAAGCTTTTCTCCTCAACCCATGTAACAAGCGTTAGGCCAATAGCTCCCAAGTCAGTTGACTTTAGGGTATTAGGTGTTAAAACACCCCTTCGAGCTTAATTGCTTAGGTTAGGGAGGCTACGAAACCAAACTTATCTACATTTTTATTATCATCATTTTTTTTTCTTTTTTCATTTTTCTTTTTTTTTTCATGTTTTTTTTCTTAATTATATACAATCCCTTTCCCTTAGTTGTTACCTTTAACAAAAGAACATAAATAATGTAATAATCCAATATGCAACCCAGTCCAATATGTTAAAGTGTGTGTGTGTAAATTAAGGTTTAAGAATACATGTTAAATAAGTATATGAGCAGAATTAAGTGATAACAATGCGAGAGTTTGTAAACCTGAATATTTCAAGAAGTATTATAATAGACCTTGTTAAGAATGGTTACTAAGATACGTCTCAAGAGTCACTTTAACAAAAGAGCTCCTTTACTCTGCCATCCTAGTAACAACAATTATGCACATGCTTTATGAAATGAAAAACAAATTTTTTTTTTTATCAACTACTACCCTCTCCCCCCAACCAAAACGAGACATTGTCCTCAATGTTCTAAGGTAGAAAGATAGAGTATAGAAGATATCACCTGAAATAACGAACACTGACAAACCTGAAACCACCTGAAACAACGTCTATGGACAAACCTGAAACATACTGAAACAAAAATAAGAAACAACAAAACACAAATATTATGCTATTAATAAAACCAAAAGACACAAGTTTTTACAAATAAAAATTCAAATCGCAGTTGTGATTGTGGCTCACATCTTCCCTTGGTTTTATGTCCAAGAACAGCTTAAACACCCTCTATAGGTCGGGGATAGGCTTCCCATCCAGTTTTCTTAAAAACCGGCAAACAAGGTCTTTTTTAGTTAGATTCCCAAGACTATGTCGAGCACGTTCCTTATGGAATATTGGCCATAAATCATGAATTGCAGGATGTTTATCTCGACTATGATGAGACTTAAGAGTCAATAGAAGATTATCTAAAGACTCTCTGTGTTTTGAAATAAATCCCACCTTTTGACAATTTTCACAGGTTTTACGGAATGCATGTGATTCCTTGAATATGGTGGGCCAGTAAAATCCACTCTGTAAGATTTCTACAATCCTCTTTTTTTATGATAAATGATCCCTACGTGCCTTAGAGTGACAAAATTTAATGACATTACTTACCTCATTATCGGGAAAGCATCTTTGAAATATTTGATCAGGACGATAATTGAATAAGTAAGGGTCATCCCAATAAAAGTTTTTCACGTTGCTCAAAAATTTTATTTTGTCTTCGGTACTCCAGTGAGCTGGCAAAAATCCTAAAGCAAGAAAATTGATATTTTTAGCAAACCAAGGCATTGAACTAAGAGAAAGTAGAGATTTATCAGGAAAGTAATCATCGATTGGTGTGATGTCGGGTGTCAAATCTGTTGTCACTTTTGATAAAAGATCCGCATCAACATTTTCGGTGCCTTTTTCATCCTCGATTTCTTCCTGATTAGTCATAACATGAGGAAATGGAAGTGCTGGCAGGGAATCAATCTTTTCCTTGCAATATTCAGATTCAACCCCTTCCTTACCCTTAGAGATTGACTCATCATCTTTCTCACAAGGTTCAAGAGTGGGTTTTTTAATAACCTTACCACTGCGAAGAGTGATGACTGATTTGACTTGATCCATGTGTTGACTTCCAGAACTACTTGCATTTGCATTGTATTGCTCCTTGAGATTTTGTTGTGGTTGAGATGGAAACTTACCTTGCTCTTGAAAACTGAGAGCAGATATGAATTTTGCAAGAGTTTCTTTAAAATCTGTTATGCTTTGAGTAAGTTGAGTGTTGATTGTCTCTTGCTTTTCAATGAATGCATACAAAGTTTCCTCAAAATTACTTCTAAGAGGTGGAGCATAAGAAGGTGCATATCCATAAGAATTTTGGAAATTATGGTGTGCTTGAAACTGTGGTGGTGAAGTTTGTGCATTGTCACTCTTCCAATTGAAATTTAGGTGATTTCTCCAACCAGGATTGTATGTTTGTGAATATGGGTTGTGATTGGACCTTTCAAAACTGTTTAAAGCATGGGCTTGTTCATGGAGACATTCCTTAAAAGAAGGCAAGGTTGGACAATCGTTGGTTGAGTGTTCATTTGTTTCACAGATTTGACACACAATGTTTTCAACAGATTTTAATTGACCACTCTTTTTCAATTCTAGTGCCTCGACTTTTCTAGCTAAAGATGCAAACTTGGCTTGAAGGTCATGATCTTCCCTAAGGTTGTACATACCTCCACTAGATGTATGAGGTTGAGTTTTACTCGGTGCCTCATATGTACCCGCGGTGTCCCAATTTTGAGCATTTTCAGCTAACAAGTCTAAGTACTCCATTGCTTCATCAGGGTCTTTATCTTCAAAAGTTCCATTGCACATCAATTCAACCATTTGCCTATCTTTAGGTGTTAACCCTTCATAGAAATGTGAAACCAATCTCCATGTTTCAAAACCATGATGAGGGCAAGTACTAAGCAAGTCTCGATACCTATCCCAACATTGGTAAAATGTTTCTCCTGGTTTTTGAGTGAAAGTAGTGATTTGTCTTTTGAAAGAGTTTGTTCTATGAGATGGAAAAAACTTCTTTAAAAACTGTTGTTGCATTTCATCCCAAGCACGAATGGATCCTGGTCTTAAATTTTGTAGCCATGTTTTAGCTTTATCTTTTAATGAAAAAGGAAAAAGCTTTAATCTAATGGTGTTCATGCTACAATTTAAATTATTATATGTGTTGCAGACCTCCTCAAATTCCCTTAAATGCAAGTATGGATTTTCCAATTCCAAACCATGAAAAGAAGGTAAAAGTTGAATAATACCTGGTTTAAAATTAAAATGAGATGCATCAGGAGGAAAAACTATGCATGATGGTGCACTTGTTCTTGTGGGATTCATGTGGTCTCTAAGTGTTCTAGCACGGTTATTCTCATTATTCTCATTATGAAGTGATTGATTATCTTCTTCGGCCATATTTTCTGAAAATGATGAGGATACCCTACAAAGTCTACCACTTGATGTACGTGACCACACTCTCATGCACGTGTAGGAATAAAATAAAAAGAAGAACAACAAAGCAAAAGAAGGAGGAAGAAAACAAAATAAAAAGAAACAAAAGAAAAGAAACAAAGTTATATACAAGAAAAGTGAAAAGAGAAAATAAAATAAATACTATAATTTATACAAGAACTTACCTCCCCGGCAACGGCGCCAAAAACTTGACACGACGAAAAGATTGATGTCTTCTCCCAAGTGCAGGAGTGTCGAAGTAATAAATAACCCGGCAAGACCGGGGTCGAACCACAGGGAGGTTAATTGTACAAATTATTAGTAGTAGTAGTAGTAGTAGTAGTAGTAGTAGTAGTAGTAGTAGTAGTAGTAGTAGTAGTAGTAGTAGTAGTAGTAGTAGTAGTAGTAGTAGTAGTAGTAGTAGTAGTAGTAGTAGTAGTAGTAGTAGTAGTAGTAGTAGTAGTAGTAGTAGTAGTAGTAGTAGTAGTAGTAGTAGTAGTAATAATAATAATAATAAAGAAAGAGAAGAAGAAGAAGATGATGAGAACTTTGAGATGGAATATTAATGTAACGATTAAACAATGATAATAACAAATGTCAAGGTTAGAGGTTCCACTAATGGTATATCAAACAAGTATAGTATAAACTCTTATTATTGAATTGGAAACCACACACAAAGGAGGTTCCAATCAGATTATATATTGTTAACATGATTACATTAGTCATCTTATTCAATTAATGCTAATACTTGTAAATCTCGTCAAGCATTCATGATTATAACTTATGTTAACAACAAATCAAGTTCCTTTCATAGCTCAGGTGTCGGTTATACCATACATTATGGGCTATGAAAGTGCCAAGCATTTGTTGTACCAAGTGTTATACAACATAAATCAAGATTAGTCATTTAACAAGCAAAGTATTAAAGAGTGAACAAGATAGCAAATATAAAACATGTTAGTATCAAACATTAAAGTCCATATTAAGTTTACATTATACTTATTCTTACACCATTAGTGTAACCTTTTCACCTTGACATAATTAACTTAGCTAGACATAATGAAAGAAAGCAAAATAGATAAACAAAATAAGAACATAAAAGTTAACTAAGTAAAGGAAAGGAAATGAAAGGCATAAACTTAATATTAATGAAAACAAAGCATAAAAAATACAAAGAGAGAAAGGAAGAGCATGATCTTGATCTGGAAATCAAGATGCCTAAATGCATGGCAAATGCCTCCTTTTATAGGCCAAAAATGGGAACTATTGATTTGATGACTAATTGATAAGTGGGTGACCAACTTTTGACTTGGTGACAATCCTTATCTTCTCTTGTCTGCCCAAAACGTCATTGATAACGTCAAAATTGGAGCCAGTTGTAAACATGAAAGTTGTAGGCAATTGTCTCAGCTTTCTTGTGTAAAACATTCAGCTCATTTGGACTTCTAGAACTCCAGATATGGTCAAAATACCGAACAGTGCTCGGGCTGGAAGACAGATTCGGGCTTCTTTGTTGTTGCTACAATTTGGACTTGATAATGGCCTTTTTAGATCTTGGGCTCCATATGAAAGTTGTAGACCTATGTCTTACCTTTCAATCCATATAAAGTAGACCTAAATCTGAGATCTAGAGCTCTAGATATGACCCAATTACCGAACAGTGTTCCAGTTTGGCTTGCACCGACATCTCTTTTCTAATTTCGGTCATCTCTTTGCCCTTGCAATTTAAGTTCTGAAAGTCATCAATCAATCCTTTCATTTATGTGATAGGTCTGCATTTAAAATGAACATTTACCATCAATTAAAGGTATCTTATATTATTAGATATATTATTATAAAACATGCTTTAGTTAAGGAGTTACTGATACTTCAAGTGCAAAATGATGATATAAAATCATGATAAAAATGCACTTTTAAGTACTAATCAATTAACATAAGTTAGAATCATGAATTCTTGATAATATTTACAAGTATTAGCATTATTCAAACAAGATAACTAATGTGATCATGTTAACAATTTATAATATGATTGGAATCTCCTTTGTGTGTGGTTTCTAGTTGAGTAATAAAAAGAGTTTATACTATACTTGTTTGAAATACCACTAGTGGATCCATTAACCTTAACAATTATTTTATCCTTGTTTAATTTTCACATTAACCTTACATCTTAAAGCCCTTTTTAAATCATCATCATCATCATCATCATTATTTATAATTTATATAGTTAACCTCTTTATGGTTTGACCTTACTCTTGCTGGATTATTTATTACTTCAACACTCCTGCACTTGAAAAAAGACATCAATCTTTTAGTCGTGTCATAGTCTTTTGGTAGGGGTAATATTTCCTTAAATATGGATCATTGATTGATAATGTAGCTCCTCGTCATGGTTTGCTATATGATATTCACCTTTTTTGAGAACTTTGAAAATAAAATATGAAACACTTACCAAATTTTTGGTTTTAATGGCTATTTGAAAATATGAACTTCTATACCAAATCTAATACTAAAAAAGATTTTGATCACGCATGTTTGTTATTTACCCTTTGACTTTTCTCTTATTTACCCTTTAACTTTTGATTGATAATCTAAGCTATCCATGTTACTTTACACAATCATTTTGGTTTATTGTAATTTGAGCTTTATTGGTAACATGGCATCATGGCTATATATTAGGATCAATTGTGAGCTCCTTATAACTTAATCTATATAATATGCCTTTATTAGTTTTGACAATGAATCATGCTAAGTTTTAGGATAATTTTTTAATGTTAAGGATTAGAGTTTTATTGGTCAATTTTGTCTATCCAGTCTATTTTTTTTTTAATAATTCTAATTATAGATAAGGAATAAAATTGTACAAAATACAAGGTGCATTCTCCAAAAATTACAAAAGCCTGATAATAGGTCTAAATAACTTGGGCAACAAGAAAATAAGAAAAAGCTAAAGGAAATTCAAAAAATTAGAAAAATAGAGAGCCAAAACAACAACAGAGGTGTCGATCTACCAGGTACCCAGAATTGATTGACATATTTTTCAAACAAAAACCCAGAAACATAGAATTTCCAAAAACTAGTTGAATAATTTCTAAAAAACCCAGAACCAGTTGATGGATTTCTAGAAAACTTAGAACCGGTCAACCAATTTTATAATAAAAGTAGAATTGAAGTGCAAAATTTGAATGACAACCCATGTCGCACATAAGTGAAAGGAAAGTAGGGGCCGAAGGAGATGCCAGCTAGATGTTTGGTTCATGGTTGCTAGAGAACCCATGTATACTAGTCTTATCAAAGATTCAATGGTAAGAAGCTGATTATGGCTAGAAAAGGTATTACCACCCGTAATGAACCCTACTCAAGATAAGTTGTTTTGTGTGATTTGATGTGGTTTAGAAACTTACGATTGAGATTTACTTGTACGAATAAATCCAGTATTTAAAAATTTATTATGAACTTGTGAACCCAAATAAATTCTTAGAAAAAAGTTTGTTGTAATTTATGTATTTCGGTGAAAAATACTTCCAATTAAAATTTATGAATATTTATGATAACTCTAAAAATTTTCTAGTCAACTCCTAATATTTCAAATATCAGTCTCACTTGTAGGTCCAGCACTCTAAACTAGGAATTTTAACCATTAATTTTCATGGATTTAATAAATTGATTATTAAAACTAAAAATGCATGCCAACTCAAAATAATAAAATGCATCCCTATAGACCTATTATTGGTGAAGAACATGATTATGGCTAAATAAATAATAAAACAACATAAAAACTCAAAAAGTTCATTGATTTTCAATCCTAAAAGTTACCGACTCAAAATAGCAATCAATCTTTAACCAAATAAGCCTTAAAATATGACCATTTTCATTTCAAATGGTTAGACTAGCTACCTAAAAGTAGGGGCTATCCTTTCATTAATAGAAGTTTCCCTACCCCTTTATTGCCACCTTTGGCCTCCCTTAAACCAAGGTTTTACACAAAAAATGGCAAAAAAACAATCAAGAGCATATCAAGGAATTTAAACTTTGTATTGAACACAAAAGAAGGATCAAATAGGCCTCATGGACTCCATTTTCAAGGTTTGAATGTGTATACCTTTGTAGCTTTGAAAATCTAAATCTAGTTTGGTTCTTGGTGTTGCCAATCATTCTTTTTGTTTCAAACCTCCCTAGACTAGAGCTGAAGCTTCTAAAGCTTTCTAGATAAGACCCTTACCCCTTAGCCTAAGTTAGTATCTTCTTCCCTCTTTTTCCTTTCTTTTCCTCTATTTCTCTTTATTTTCTCCTCTATTTTCCTCCCCTTTTGTTCTTAAGCCTCTTCTTTTATAGGTAAATGGGTTGTCTAAGGTTTTAATAGACTTAAACCTAGTTGGTTTTGCCATAGAGCTATTATTTTTTGGTGTAAGGTCTTTGGGAACCAAGATGGGTGTTTCAGCCCTTGAATCCATGAAGAAAGTTTTTTTTTGCAAATGAATGTTCATGTCAAGACTAACTAGGTTGGCCACTTTCAAGACCTTATCGGAGCATCTTCAATTTCAACATCGCCAAAGATCAACTAGACTTGGTAGAAGGGAAGAATGTCTTTCAATCGGATCCACTCTTGCTGAATTTGAAGGTCTATAACTTTACATTTAAATGTTTGAAAGTGTCCAGCTAAATAGCATAATGTTTGAAAATATGGTCTTGACTAACTAGGAATAAGATGTCATGGAGATCCATGTAGGAAATAGGACATAAACTTTTGATATTAAAGACATGGGGTTATAGAGGGGATATTTCTTGCTTAAATGGTGGTGGTTTCAGCCTTTAGGGTGGTCAGTCATTTTAAAGTGCTCCCTTAATCAGCCAAAAAAACAGGAGAAGAAGAAGCAAAGTACCTTGAACGATGCTATTTTGACTCATTCCTATATATTAGCATTTTCTTTTGATTTAGGATCTACCACAACTTAATTAAATCACTTATCTTTTTATTTCATTCTATTTGATCCGTAATTTCCCTCTTTCTTTCTAATTTCATGTAATTGAGTACCTGACAAATTCATTTGTCACCTTTAATTTTAAGCATTTTTGACAAGTTGATTCTTAATTTATGATTTGTTGAATTACACCCTTAAATGACCACTGAGCTTTTAATTTTTTCTATTTGACCCCTGATTTCTTTTTCATTCTAGTCCCTAAAGTTGCATATTTTTTGCAAATTAAACCTTGATTCATAGAAAGTTCAATTAAGACCCTATTTGCTCATCAAACTTTGAACTTTATGCAATTAAGCCCCTAATTTGGCTAATTTAAACTTTTCAAGCTTCAAATTAAAGTCCTTAAACATTAATTGTTTAATTAACCTGAAAATTGACTTTCAAAAGTTGATTTCTCATGCAATTAAACCCTTAATTAAATAATTAAACTTTTTTAAAAAATTAAAATTGAATCTTTAATCTCTAAAAACAAACATTTTTACTAATAGGTGTTGTTAATTAAAACCATGGACTGATATTTTGGCCTATCAACTTGATTTGGCATTTAGTCTTTCATCTTTGAGCTTAGGCATTTTTTTTTTATTATTATTATAAAATGGGTAGCAATAACCAATGTAAAGGAACCTCATGACATTGAAAAACACTACATCGACTTGAGATTGGCTAGAATTTGATATTTAGGTTCAAGTTATATCAAATAGGAACAAATAAGCTAAAAAATCTCCTAAATAATATCTTGGTGAGGATGATAAATCTTATGGAAAACCAAGTTATTCCTCCCATACTAGATGAAGTAAATCATGGCTGAGAGAACTAGACGAGCAAACAGATGCGTGGATTCTTTCTTCTTTCCAAATAAAAGGATGCCTAAAGAAAAAAGGTCATGTCATTGTAAGCCAACCTATAAGAGATGAGTTCATTAGAGTGCCCCAAATTAAAGTAGAAAAAAGAAACTAAAATAACAAATGGTTATGAGTTTAACACCCAACCCACAAAGTATACATATTAATGAAGTGATAATCTAATAAGCATCGAGTTTATCCATGGTGTGAAGATGACCTAAACTAGCAAGCCATAAAATAAAAAAGTGTCTCGAGATATGACTTGGAAACTAAAAGAGATGATGCCTAGAGTTTGTTGGTCTCGATTCTCAAAAAAATTCTTAAGCTGAGTTGATAATAAACTTGCCTAATTAGTGACCCTTTTAGAGATAGAGGTCTAGTCAGGCAGTCCTAGGACGAAAGTGTATAGTCCTAAATAGTCTGCAGCTCCTTACTCTCCAAGGGGAAAGCCCAAGTACCCTCCTTAATTATATCTAAAACGTTTGCAACCTAAGGCAACCCCGTGGAGGATAGCATCTTGAAAGGTAAAAAGTCATAGAATCATTGCCCATTTAGTAACCAATAGTCAAGCCAATGAGAATAATCTTTCTTTAGAACTAATAGCCCTTATCACTAGTTTCTACTAAGAATAATCTTTCTCTAAGACTAAGAAAAAGCTAAAGGAAGTCTAATATGCCATAACGATCTCCCTCTAAGCAAGATATTATGCACCCAAGCTTTTCGAATAGAATATTTATCCAATAGAAGCCTGTAAACATATTTAAGAACAACTATTTTATTCTATATCCTAACCCTCTTTATGCCTAAACCCCCTTCCTTTAGAGGGTAATAAACAAAAGTCCAAGCTACTTTATCACTAAAATAAGAAAGCATTCCACCTTTCCAAAGGAAAGCAACTAGTAAACTCTCAATCCTCTTGACAATAAAGCATGACACGGGAAAAATAGTCAATTAATATACCTCAAAAGAGAATGGAACATATTTGATTAGTTGAAGATGACCAATATAAGTAAGGGATGTTGATATCTAAAGCTTGAGCTTGGAGATTGACACGACTAAAACATTGATGTCTTCTTTCAAGTGCAGGAGTGTCGAAGTAATAAATAACCGGGCAAGACCGGGGTCGAACTACAGAGAGGTTAATTGTACAAATTATAGACAACAATTATAAATAACAACAATAATAATAATAACAACAACAATAATAATAGTAGCAATAATAATACTAATAATAGTAGTAGTAGTAGTAGTAATAATAATAATAATAATAACAATAATAATAATAATAAAGAAAAAGAAGGAGAAGAAGAAGAAGAAGAAGATGAGAACTTTGAGATGGAATATTAATGTAAGGATTAAACAATGATAATAACAAATGTCAAGGTTAGAGGTTCCACTAATGATATGTCAAACAAGTATAGTATAAACTCTTATTATTCAATTGGAAACCACACACAAAGAAGGTTCCAATTAGATTATAGATTGTTAACATGATTACATTAGTCATCTTATTCAATCAATACTAATACTTGTAAATCTCGTTAAGCATTCATGATTATAACTTATGTTAACAACAAATCAAGTTCCTTTCATAGCTCAGGTGTCGGTTATACCATACAGTATGGGCTATGAAAGTGCCAAGCGTTTGTTGTACCAAGTGTTATACAACATAAATCAAGATTAGTCATTTAACAAGCAAAGTATTAAAGAGTGAACAAGATAACAAATATAAAACATGTTAGTATCAAACATTAAAGTCCATATTAAGTTTACATTATACTTATTCTTACACCATTAGTGTAACCTTTTCACCTTGACATAATTAACTTAGCTAGACATAATGAAAGAAAGCAAAATAGATAAACAAAATAAGAACATAAAAGTTAACTAAGTAAAGGAAAGGAAATGAAAGGCATAAACTTAATATTAATGAAAGCAAAGCATAAACATTACAAAAAATACAAAGAGAGAAAGTAAAAGCATGATCTTGATCTGAAGACCAAGATGCCTAAATGCATGGCAAATGCCTCCTTTTATAGGCCAAAATTGGGAACTATTGATTTGATGACTAATTGATGAGTGGGTGGCCAACTCTTGGCTTGGTGACAATCCTTATCTTCTCTTGTCTGCCCAAAACGTCATTGATAACATCAAAATTGGAGCCACTCAAAAACATAAAAGTTGTAGGCAATTGTCTCAGCTGTCTTGTGTAAAATATTAAGCTCATTGGGACTTCTAGAACTCCCAATATGGCCAAAATACCGAACAGTGCTCGGGCTGGAGGACAGATTCGGGCTTCTTTGTTGTTGCAACAATTTGGACTTGATTCTTTGTTGTTGCTACAATTTGGACTTGATAATGACCTTTTTAGATCTTGGGCTCCATATGAAAGTTGTAGGCCTATGTGTTACCTTTTCATCCATATAAAATAGACCTAAATCTAAGATCTATAGCTCCAGATATGACCCAATTACCGAACAGTATTTCGGTTTGGATTGCACCGACATCTCTTTTCTAAGTTTGGCCATCTCTTTATCCTTTCAATTTCAGTTCTTAAATACATCAATCAATCCTTTTATTTATGTGATAGGCCTGCATTTAAAATAAACATTTACCACAAATTAAAGGTATCTTATATTATTAGATATATTATTATAAAACATGCTTTAGTTAAGGAGTTATTGATACTTCAAGTGCAAAATGATGATATAAAACCTTGATAAAAATGCACTTTTAAGTACTAATCACAACCCCCAACTAGGTTATTACTAGTCTCTAGTAATCAAAGCATTAAAATAGAAAAACAATTTGCAAATTCCACGAAGCAAGGTATTCATCATTTAACTTCCATTAATCTATTCAGATAAACAAACTCTCGTTAAATTTATATACTTGCTCAATACCTCTTAACAAGATATTCATAAACCTTTCTTTTGTGCTCAATATATCAACACATAATTATGGGGCTTTTCTTGAAAGAAAACAAAATTTTTGTTCTAATGTTTAAGGTTAACTTCCTTGGGTTGGGATTATTACTTTTGTCTTTTTTTTTCTTCTTATTTTTAAAAAAATATATATACATATAATTTAAAAACACCATGCATCTTTAACCCATGTAACGAGCTTTCGGCTAATGACTCCCAGACCAGTTGGTCTTAGGGCATTAGGTGTTAAGACACCCCTACGAGCTTAGTAACTCGGATCACATATACTGATATGTAGATAATGCAATGTTTGATTCCCTTAAGCTTTTCTCCTCAACCCATGTAACAAGCGTTGGGCCAATAGCTCCTAAGTCAGTTGACTTTAGGGTATTAGGTGTTAAAACACCCATTCGGGCTTAATTGCTTAGGTTAGGGAGGCTACGAAACCAAACTTATCTACATTTTTATTATCATCATTTTTTTTTCTTTTTTTTTTTTTTCTTTTTTTCTTTTTTTTTTCTATCATCATTTTTTTTCTTTTTTTTTAATTATATACAATCCCTTTCCCTTAGTTGTTACCTTTAACAAAAGAACATAAATAATGTAATAATCCAATATGCAACCCACAATCATATGTTAAAGTGTGTGTGTGTAAATTAAGGTTTAAGAATACATGTTAAATAAGTATATGAGCAAAATTAAGTGATAACAATGCGACAGTTTGTAAATCTGAATATTTCAAGAAGTTTTATGATAGACCTTGTTACGAATGATTACTGAGATGCGTCTCAAGAGTCATAAAAAGTTCTCCTTACTCTGCCATCATAGTAATAACAATTTTGAATATGCTTTATGAAATAGAAAACGCAGTTTTTTTTTTTTTAGCTACTACCCTCTCCCCCCAACTAAAACGAGACATTGTCCTTAATGTTTAAAGGTAGAAAGATAGAGTATAGAAAATATCACCTGAAATAACAAACACTAACAAACCTGGAACACACTGAAACAAATATAAAAAACAACAAAACACAATAATAAAACCAAAAGACACAAAGATTCACAAATGAAGGCTCAAATCCAATCTAAGCTTTTTACGGCTTTCCTT
>NW_011500918.1:0-1894 GCF_000495115.2 Populus euphratica | reverse complement strand
AGTTGACCAATTTATCTTAGTTGACCAATTTATGCGACTCATGGAAGGATCAATTACAGAAATGAAAGATTGTAGTTGGTCAATCAATTGCTCAGCAGTAGCAGCAGGGATTATGATTTGTCGTGCAAAAGATGCTAAAAATTCCTATTCCACAACATGATCAAGAAAAGACAACAACTTATCATAATAACCATTAACATTTAACAAACCTATGGGTTTATGGTGAATGTGCAGTTGGGCCCAAGAGGAAATATGAAAGATCTCTTCCAATGTGCCTAGACCACTTGGTAAGGCAATAAAAGCATCAGCATTGTTAAACATTGCATTCATTCGAGCTGACATTGTGGAGACCTGAAGTTCCTCTCCAATTGTTTTTCCAATGATGTCCCCTTGTGCTAAAGCTTCAGGGACGACCCCCAAAACTTGACTACCTCCTAAAAATACAGTTATTGACACACCTCCCATTAATCCAAGACTGCCTCCCCCTAACACTAAATGAATCTTTCTCTCAGCTAGCACCTGACCAAGATGATTTGCTGATTCTAGAAACTCCTTTTCTTTCCCAGGACTAGATCCACCGAAAACACAAATATTTCTTATATGATGACCTGAGAAACTTGCCATTTCTACACACTTCTATATTTGTTGAATGTATGGGTTGAGAAGAAATGAAAGGAAGGAAGAGGGTTTTATAGATGAGAAATTAAAAAGACAATCATACCACCTATATATAGGCCAGCTGGAATTTCACACTCTCTCTCTTTTTTTTTATTTATTTATTTACTTTTGAAAAAGCATGTGTATGTACAGGTAGTTGTGATTGTGGCTCACATCTTCCCTTGGTTTTACGTCCAAGAACAGCTTAAACGCCCTTTATGGGTCGAGGATAGGCTTCCCATCCAGTTTTCTTAAAAACTGGCAAACAGGGTCTTTTTTAGTCAGATTCCCAAGACTATGTCAAGCATGTTCTTTATGAAAATGGGTTCATAAGTCATGAATTACACGATGCTTATCTCGACTATGATGACACTTAAGAGTCAATAGAAGATTATCTAAAGAGTCTCTATGTTTTGAAATAAATCCCACCTTTTGACAATTTTCACAGATTTTGCGGGATGCATGTGTGTCCCTTGAACATGGTGGGCCAGTAAAATCCACTTTGAAAGATTTTTATAGCTGTCTTTTTTTGACGAGAAATAACTTCCATATGCTTCAAAATGACAAAGTTTAATGACACTACTTACCTCATTTTGGGAATGAATCTTTAAAATATTTGATCAGGACGATAATTGAATAAGTAAGGGTCACTTTTGATAAAAGATCCGCATCAACATTTTTGGTGCCTTGTTCATCCTCGATTTCTTCCTGATCGGTCATGGCATGAGGAAATGGAAGTGCTGGCAGGGAATCAGTCTTTTCCTTACAATATTCAGATTCAACCCCTTCCTTACCCTTAGAGATTGACTCATCATCTTTCTCACAAGGTTCAAGAGTGGGTTTTTCAATAACCTTACCACTGTGAAAAGTGATGACTGATTTGACTTGATCCATGTGTTGACTTCTAAAACTACTTGCATTTGCATTGTATTGCTCCTTGAGATTTTGCTGTGGTCGAGATGGAAACTTACCTTTCTCTTGAAAACTGAGAGCAGATGTGAATTTTGCAAGAGTATCTTTAAAATCTGTTATGCTTTAAGCAAGTTGAGTGTTGTTTGTCTCTTGCTTTTCAATAAATGCATACAAAGTTTCCTCAAAATTTCTTGTAGGAGGTGGAGCATAAGGAGGTGCTTATCCATAATAATTTTGGAAATTATGATGTGCTTGAAACTGTGGTTGTGAAGTTTGTGCATTATTGTTCTCACTCTTCCAACTGAAATTTGGGTGATTTCTCCAA
>NW_011500900.1:28743-77577 GCF_000495115.2 Populus euphratica | reverse complement strand
TGGAATTAGGTTTCGGATTTTCTTTTCCTGAAGGAAAACGATGTTTTGAACAAGACTAGTACTACACTACTAGCCCCATCCTATTGAGGCCAAATTTGACTATTTTCTAAGGTTTTTAGGTAGCTTTAGTTTTCTAGCGTTGGATTTTCATATAATTTGCATTACTTTTTTATCTTTTCTGTCGTTTCTTTCTTTTGAGTTTTCTTAGCAATTGATGCCTGTGACCCGTTCTACTAATCAAATTCAAGTGCAGGTTGATTTTGAAATAGAAAGCACTTTACGCAGGTCAAGGAAGGAAGCTCGCCTCAACACCATGGCTATTGCACGACAACAAACACTCAAGGAGCTTGCTGCTCCTAATGTGGAAAATCAGCCACTATGCATAAACATTGACAATAATGTAAACTTTGAGCTCAAATCTGGTTTTATACATTTGTTACCAACATTTAATGGGTCTTGCAGGAGAAGATCCTCATACTCATCTTAAGGAGTTCCAAAATTTGTTGCGATGTCGCGGTCGCACAAATTAATTACCCTAGCTTAAATCACACAAGATAGTATAGAGCAAGCAAGGGATCGATCCCACGAGGAAGATTTAGTTCAGATTTTTATGCTATACGTTATGCAATTGGGGGGTTTTGATTTGTGATAATCTAAAATATGGAAGAAATTAAACTAGTGAACACAATCAATTAAAACTGAAATTTATCAAGAAAACAAACCTTGGTCACAAACACACATCCACCTACAGAAATCAGAACCGATCCTTGAAACGAAACTCCAGTTTATATTCTGAATTTTTATCTTTTCTTAACTTTGGTTAATTAACGGATCCGCCGTATAACTAGCCCTAACCAACAAATAATCACAGTGTCCGCACTAATGATTTAATCTAATGGCAGCCTTAAGATCTAGATAAATTCATTAATCTTAACAACCAAGTTGTCTGCTTGTGTTGCTTTGATCGAATGTTTTCCCTAAGTTTAATAACGTAGTTCCGCCACAATTATCAAGCTTAGTTGCTTCACAAGTTTATATACCCTAACTCCGGTTTTGATACCAAACTTAGCAATAGATTGTTCACAATAATAACTTAGAGTCCGCTCTAGCAATTATCAACAACAATCATAGAAAACATGCATAGGAAAACAATCATACTCATTCATAATACAAACTGAAAATAAATGAAGAATAAAACTCACAGTTCTTGAAATCTGAAAGTTTCTGCGTCCTTGCAACCAAGAAAAGAGCTTAGCCTTGCATATCTATTGAACAACTACTCCTAAAGATAAAAGAAAGCATTATTTCTAGTATGTAGAGACGAGAGTTTGTGTTTCTTCACTTCTAGTTGCTACCACCTTTCTTTGATTCTATTGCACTCCCTCTTCTCCTTTCTTGGCTCTCTTGGTGTCTATATATAGGCTTCAATGGCATCTCCTCTTGCTTCTTTATCAATAATGGTGGCTGCCAAACATGCCAAACTTTGACATTAGTAGTCACCACGAACAACCCACCATTGTAGCCTCCTTTGACAATGGCAGCATTCCAATTTGCAGCTGGTTTGTAGTTGGTGATTTGAGGTTGGTGGATTGAGGTTGGTGGCTACTTTTCTTGACCTTCTAGATTGATTTACTAGAGGGGCTAAATTTATGAAATTATAACTTGGATGATAGTTTAGAAGCTTCGAAATATAATTTGGACTCATTTCTTCACGAAACCTGATTGCTGGCAGAATTCAGTTGTCATCTTTGAAAAATCATATCGCCCTCATCTGACATCTTTTTGGCTGAAAAGTGGAGCGTTTCTAGACCTTTGAGTGAGGAATCCAACAAAATTGAGTTTGCATCAATTGGACTTCTATAGCTCCAGATATGGAATTTTGAATGGACAAAGGTCAATAGTGGCAGAATACGAGATTTGACTTTGAAGGATGTGATTTCCATGATCTTCCTCTTCGTATTTTTCTTGCATTACATTTCCAAAAAGGTATGGATGTTAGCTTTTTAGAGCCACTGGAATCACTTCATTTTGATCTCTAGAAATCACGCTCTGCACAAAACATCGACTGAACATCAAATCTGCCAATTATCTCCAATTTACTCCTTTTTGCATTTTTCATCCAAAAGTGCCTTCAAAACATAAAACAAAGAATATCAAGGCATTTTACATATAAAACATGGACAAAACATTAGGTAAATGTGGGTGAAACAATCAAATAATATGGTTACATCAAATACCCTCATACTTAGCTCTTTCTCATCCTCGAGAAAGGATAAATAAAATTAAATTAAAAATAACCATAATCAATCTCTTAATCTCCCATCAATGTCCAAGAGTACAGGCATTATAAATAAGAATATAATAAAAAAAAATAAAAAAATTTTTTTTTTATGAATTTGTTTACATGCAAACTTCAAAATTCAATCAATCATCGGGATTTAAATGAAATCTATGCCATGCCAAAGTGATAGGTCCTCTCATTGATATACACTCCAACACTCATGTGTTTAGGGTTTATGTGTCTAAATCTCTCAAATTCAATCAAAGAGTATGTTCTACCATAAGCTTGCTTTTCAATCTCATCTCCATTACTAATATATTACAAACAATGCATGAATCAAAAGGTCTTATTTTCCGGTTGTAATGAGGCTAAGGTTAAGGTGAGGTAAAAGAGAGTAAAAGAAAAGGTTCAAATTAAAGAAAGTAGAGAATTCCGAAAAATGATATTTCAAACAAGATATTCCATCAAAGCTCATAAATTTTTCATCTTTAATCACCAATGCTTAACTGCTTTTGATTTTAAGCATAAAATCTTAAGAACATAAAGGAACATTTTTTCTTCTTTTTTTTTTGTAATTTTGCCCATCTTTTCATCAAGCATCACTTCTTCTGTTTTTTCACATAATTTCCAACCACAATTCCATGAAGTATCACAAGTATATGCTCTTCTAATCCTTGGCCAGGGGAAAAGGAAAATATATATAAAGTTAAGGATTATACATGGATAAAGCAAAGAAAAGATAAACAAGCTCAAAAGGGGCTCACTATGGATAATATGCTTTAGGTTGGTTTTTTGGTTCAAGTGCTTTAAAATTCCTATTGCCTTTATCATCTTCATGTATATTTATAATGGAATATAATCTCAATAAGATATGAAGCAAGTTCTAGAGATACATATCATTGAAAGAATGCACACTCAAAGAATACAATGTTGAAGGTTCAAAAACTTGCAGTGGTATAACACTATAAAATCAACATGGCATATTCTCAAAGTCAATCCCTAAACCAATTAAACCTTAAAATTTGCATGCATACTCTTTCATTTGATTTATCTCTTCATCTATCTCAATTAATTCTCATACATAATACTCATATTCTCAAAAATCAATGGGAGTTAAAAAGATCAAACATATATATTTTTTTTGAACAACAAAGAAAACTAAAATAAGAAAATAAAAATTCTCCCAATACCCCCACACTTAAAACACAACATTGTCCTTAATGTTGAAATAAAAGAAAAGGAACATAAGAGAATGACAGAAAATAAATTAAAATACAAAAAAGTAAAAGATAAGGAAAAAGAAAGCAAATTTGATATATATATTTTTTTTGTGCTGGGTTGCCTCCCAGTAAGCGCTTTTGTTTTATGTCATTGGCTTGACATGTGGCATGCTCATTCTTCATAGATTGGTTCAACTAACTCTACAGAAGCGGTGAGTTCTGCCGTCCAACCTTCATAGAAAGGTTTCAAACGATGTCCATTGACCTTGAGTACTTTGCTGGTTTCTAAACTTGTAATTTCAACTGCACCATAAGGAAAAATATTAGAAACAACAAAGGGTCCAATCCAATGATAGCGCAAATTTCCAGGAAAAAGTTTCAAACGCTAATGATAAAGAAGGACTTTGTCTCCAACATGAAATTCCTTTCTTGTAAGCATTCGATCATGAAGATTCTTAGTCTTTTCTTTGTAAATCCTTGCTTTCTCGTAAGCATCATTTCAAATTTCTTCCAACTCTTGCAGTTGCAATTTTCTTGCAATCCCAGCAGCATCATAATCCATGTTGCATTGTTTAATGGCCCAAAAAGCTTTGTGTTCAAGCTCCACCGGTAGATGACATGCTTTCCTATAAATCATTCTATAAGGTGACATTCCTATAGGTGATTTATAAGCAGTCCTATAAGCCCAAAGTGCATCTCCAAGGCGTAGACTCCAATCTCGTCGGTTAGGTTGCACTGTTTTCTCCAAAATGGACTTGATTTCTCGATTGGAAATTTCAGCTTGGCCATTTGTTTGCGGATGATATGCTGTGGATGTTCGATGAGTCACATGATATTTGCGTAGCAATGCTTCCATGGAACGATTGCAGAAATGAGTGCCACGATCACTGATGATAGCTTTAGGGATGCCAAACCTATCAAATATATGAGTCCTGACAAAATCTAAAACAACCTTAGCATCGTTAGTTCGTGTGGCTTTCGCCTCAATCCATTTGGACACATAATCAACAGCAAGAAGAATATAAAGATTTCCAAAAGAAGAAGGAAATGGACCCATAAAGTCAATACCCCAAACATCAAAAATTTCACTTACAAGAATATTTGTTAAAGGCATTTGAGTTTTATGAGTGATATTACCTGTTCTTTGGCATTTTTCACATGATTTGCAGAAGTGATATGCATGTTTAAAAATAGAAGGCCAATAGAAACCACTTTGAAGTACCTTATGGGCTGTTCTTTTTGCTCCAAAATGCCCACCACAAGAATAAGAATGACAAAAAGTGAGAATGGAATGAAATTCATCTTGTGGTACACATCTTCTTACTACTTGATCCACACAAAATTTCCACAAGGAGTATCCCAAAAATAATATTTAGCATCAGCTCGTAACTTGTCCTTTTGGGATGTAGACAAACCTGGAGGGAATTCTTTGGTGACTAAATAGTTCACCAAATCAGCATACCATAGTCTTGTAGAGGAGTGCAACATATACAACTGTTCATCAGGAAATGTTTCTCTTATTGTTTCAGTTGGAATATCCTCGGTCCTTAGTTGACTCAAGTGATCAGCCATATGGTTTTCGACACCTTTTTGGTCTTTGATCTCAAGATCGAATTCTTGTAAAAGCAAGATCCACCTAATCAGTCTTGATTTGGACTCTTTTTTCTTCAAAAGATACTTGAGAGCTGCATGGTCAGTAAAAACAATGACTCTTGTACCAAGTAGATATGACCTGAATTTTTCAAGAGCAAACACCACTGCAAAAAGTTCTTTTTCAGTTGTATGGTAATTGCATTGTGCTCCATCCAACATGCGAGAAGCGTAGGCGATAACATGCAAATTCTTCCCAATTCTTTGTCCAAGCACAACTCCTAGTGCATAGTCACTCACATCACACATTATCTCAAAAGGTTCATCCCAATTTGGTGGTTGGATGATAGGGGCAGATGTGACACATCTCTTAAGCTCATCATGGGCATCTTTACAAGCTTGATCAAACACAAAATCAACTTCTTTGGCTAATAGTTTGCATATAGGTGCTGTAATCTTCGAGAAATCTTTGATAAAGCGTCGATAGAAACCTATATGACCTAGAAAAGAACAAACTTCCCTCATGCATGAGGGGTAAGGCAATGATGAAATAACATCTATCTTAGCTTTATCAACTTGTAATCCACGTGAAGACACAACATGCCCAAGAACTATTCCTTGTTCTACCATAAAATAACACTTTTCATAGTTCAAGACAAGGTTTGTTTCAATGCACCTTTTTAGGATCAAAGATAAATTTTCTAGACATTTATCAAAAGAATCACCATACACCATGAAATCATCCATAAAAACCTCAATTATTCTTTCAACATAGTCAGAAAAAATACTCATCATGCATCTTTGAAAAGTTGCAGGAGCATTACAAAGACCAAAAGGCATTCTCCTATATGCATATGTACCAAATGGACAAGTAAATGTAGTTTTTTCTTGATCCTCAGGATTAATAACAATCTGATTGTATCCACTATATCCATCAAGAAAGCAATAAAAAGACTTACCTGCTAGGCGTTCAAGCATTTGATCTATGAATGGTAATGGGAAATGATCTTTGCGTGTAGAAAGATTGAGCTTTCTGTAATCAACACACATTCTCCATCCACTCGAGATGCGAGTAGGAATGAGCTCATCATTTTTGTTTTTCACCAACGTGATTCCGGTCTTTTTAGGCACCATATGGATTGGTGCTACCCATTTACTGTCAGTGATGGGGTAAATGACTCCTGCATCTAACAGTTTTAAAATTTCAGCTTTCACTACCTCCATCATAGGTGGGTTCAACCTCCTTTGCATTTCCCTTGTTGGTTTTGCGTTGTCCTCCAATAGTATGTGATGCATACACATTGAGGGACTAATGCCCTTGATGTCAGCTAAAGTCCATCCAATGGTCGTTTTGTGATCACACAACAACTTCACAAGTTTTTCCTCTTGTATACTTGTCAAACCTTTTGCTATGATAACGGGAAGTGTATTGTTGTCGCCAATGAATACATACTTCAAATTATCGGGCAAAGGTTTTAATTCTAACTCGGGGGCCTGTAAAATAGATGGCAAAAGCTTTTTATGTGAGAGTAATAAATCAATAAAGACATTACCATGGGGAACGGTTTGTAAAGCTTGTAAGGCCAATACTAATTCGTGCATGTTTTGGGGAACACATATGTGCCTCTCCATCTCTTCTATCTTGGTGAAATCATAGCCATAGCTCAAAGCTATGCTTAATCCATCTTCACAATCAAAATCACAAACTTGCTGCACACACTTATCAATTTGGTCATAGCATGTGATAGAATAAACATTGCTATAAGGATATTTCATTGCATCATGAAAATTGAATTCAATTTTTTCATCTCCTACCTCTATAGACAAGGTATCCTTACCACAATCAATCTTTGTGTTGGCAGTTTTCAAGAATGGTCTCCCAAACAATATAGGAGTTATGCAATTATCAACAAATTAATTACCCTAGCTTAAAACACACAAGATAGTATAGAGCAAGCAAGGGATCGATCCCACGAGGAAGATTTAGTTTAGATTTTTATGCTATACATTATGCAATTGGGGGGTTTTGATTTGTGATAATCTAAACTATGGAAGAAATTAAACTAGTGAACACAATCAATTAAAACTGAAATTTATCAAGAAAACAAACCTTGGTCACAAGCACACATCCACCTACAGAAATCAAAACCGATCCTTGAATGAAACTCCAGTTTATATTCTGAATTTTTCTCTTTTCTTAACTTTGGTTAATTAATGGATCCGCCGTATAACTAGCCCTAAGCAACAAATAATCACAGTGTCTGCACTAATGATTTAATCTAATGGCAGCCTTAAGATCTAGATAAATTCATTAATCTTAACAACCAAGTTGTCTGCTTGTGTTGCTTTGATCGAATGTTTTCCCTAAGTTTAATAACGTAGTTCCGCCACAATTATCAAGCTTAGTTGCTTCACAAGTTTATATACCCTAACTCCGGTTTTGATACCAAACTTAGCAATAGATTGTTCACAATAATAACTTAGAGTCCGCTCTAGCAATTATCAACAACAATCATAGAAAACATGCATAGGAAAACAATCATACTCATTCATAATACAAACTGAAAATAAATGAAGAATAAATCTCATAGTTCTTCAAATCTGAAAGTTTCTGCGTCCTTGCAACCAAGAAAAGAGCTTAGCCTTGCATATCTATTGAACAACTACTCCTAAAGATAAAAGAAAGCATTATTTCTAGTATGTAGAGAGGAGAGTTTATGTTTCTTCACTTCTGGTTGCTGCCACCTTTCTTTGATTCTATTGCACTCCCTCCCCTCCTTTCTTGGCTCTCTTGGTGTCTATATATAGGCTTCAATGGCAGCTCCGCTTGCTTCTTTATCAACAATGGTGGCTGCCAAACTTGCCAAACTTTGACATTAGTAGTTACCACCAACAACCCACCATTGTAGCCACCTTCTTTCACAATATCAAGAGGTTGCAAATGCTGCTCCAGCAGCCCTCTTTTACTCTCACAAGTTGGCCTTCTTTCTTTGACAATGGCAGCCATCTTCTTTGACAATGGCAGCATTCCAACTTGCAGCTGGTTTGTGGTTGGTGGTTTGAGGTTGGTGGCTATTTTTCTTGACCTTCTAGATTGATTTACTAGAGGGGTTAAATTGCTGAAATTACAACTTGGATGACAGTTTAGAAGCTTCGAAACATAATTTGGACTCATTTCTTCACGAAACCTGTTTGCTGGCAGAATTCAGTTGTTATCTTTGAAAAATCATATCTACCTCATCTGACATCGTTTTTGGGTTAAAGTTGGAGCGTTTCTAGGCCTTTAAGTCAGGAATCCAAAACAATTGAGTTTGAATCAATAGTGGCAGAATGCGAGATTTGACTTTGAAGGATGTGATTTCCATGATCTTCCTCTTCTTATTTTTCTTGCATTACATTTCCAGAAAGGTATGGATGTTAGCTTTTTAGAGTCACTAGAATCACTTCATTTCGATATCTAGAACTCACACTCTGCACAAAACATCGACTAAATGTCAAATCTGCTAATTATCTCCAATTTACTCCTTTTTGCATTTTTCATCCAAAAGTGCCTTCAAAACATAAAACAAAGAATATCAAGGCATTTTACATATAAAACATGGACAAAACATTAGGTAAATGCGGATGAAACTATCGAATAATATGGTTACATCAGAGTACCCAAGATAAAGAAAAGTTTTTGAACGAAGTGAAGAACTTTTATTGTGATGACCCTTATTCAAATATTGTCCTGATCAAATATTTCAAAGATTCATTCCCGACAATGAGGTAAGTAGTGTCATTAAATTTTGTCATTCTGAAGCATGTGGAAGTTATTTCTCATAAAAAAATACAGCTACAAAAATCTTTCAAAATGAATTTTATTGGCCCACCATGTTCAAGGACACGCATGCATTCTGCAAAACTTGTGAAAATTGTTAAAAAGTTGGTACTAGTCAAAAAGTTTTGTTTTATAATTCTCAAATCTATTCATTCCCTAGAGAGCTAAGATCAAGATGGAACAATCCTTATGGGGCCTGTGATATTGAGAATTCAATTAATGACAATGTTTTTAAGGAAAATGGACATCGTTTGAAAGCTTACTTTGATAATTTTCCTAATGAAAATGAATCAACTAGTGTGAATGATCTTGTAGATAAAGGTTGATTATTTTGTTTTTCTCACATTGTTTTTATGTTTCTTTTTGAGTGATTCTTGCTAGTTTCTCTCACCCCGATCAAATGGCGAACAACGGTACTCCGTGACTTACGTCGGTTCTTTTAGTTTCCAATAATAACTGATATCTGTGTATATATTTGTGCAATTTTTTTGAATCTCTCTTCCAATTCTCATTTGAAAATGGACACTAATCTTGAAAAATTGAAAAAATATTTTCCCACTCTGCCTCAGAATGCGATAATAAAAATTTACCATACTAGATGTGCAAGATTGAGGTTGTTAATGAATCATGGAATTCCTGAAGATATTCATTGGTTGATTGAAGCAAAGGTTTGATTATCAAGTAAGTCCTCTAACTCCTTCATTTCACACATGCTTGGAATAGGTAAAAGCACTTTTGCAAAGAAACGTCGTGCAAAACGACTGAAAGTCTGTCATCAATGTGCTAGATGGACTTGTAATGCACAATGTCGTTCTTTAGGAATGGTATCTATAAACTGTGAAGATAAAATACAGTTCATTAAGGATGGCCTGAGTAAGGAGTCTTTAAATAATCTTCTATTGAGTCTTGAGACGCATCCTAATGGACATGTGCATCATGCAATTCATGATCTATGGCCACTATTTCATAAAGAACATGATCGACTTAGTCTTGGGAATCTGACTAAAAAAGACCCTGTTTGCTAGTTTTTAAGAAAACTGGATGGGAAGCCTATCCCCGACCCATAGAGGGCATTTAAGTCGTTCTTGGACGTAAAACCAAGGAAAGATATGAGCCACAATCATAACTACCTGTACATACACATGCTTTTTCAAAAGTAAATAAATAAAGAGAGAGAGAGAGAGAGAGTGTGAGACTCTAGTTGGCCTGCATATAGGTGGTATGATTGCCTTTCTAATTTCTCATTTATAAAATCCTCTCTACCTTCCTTTCATTTCTACTCAACCCATACATTCAACAAATACAAAAGTGTGTAGAAATGGCAAGTTCCTCAGGTCATCATATAAGAAATATTTGAGTTTTCGGTGGATCTAGTCCTGGGAAAGAAAAGGAGTTTTTTAGAATTAGCAAATCATCTTGGTCAGGTACTAGCTAAGAGAAAGATTCATTTAGTGTATGGGGGAGGCAGTCTTGGGTTAATGGGAGGTGTGTCAATAACTGTATTTTTAGGAGGTAGTCAAGTTTTGGGGGTTGTCCCCAAAACTTTGGCACAAGGGGACATCATTGGAAAAACAATTAGAGAGGAACTACAAGTCTCCACAATGTCTGCTCGAATGAATGCAATGTTTAAGCATGCTGATGCTTTTATTGCCTTACCAAGTGGTCTAGGCACATTGGAAGAGATCTTTCATATTTCCTCTTGGGCCCAACTACACATTCACCATAAACCCATAGGTTTGTTAAATGTTAATTTCTATTATGATAAGTTGTTGTCTTTTCTTGATCATGCTGTGGAATAGGAATTTCTAACATTTTCTGCATGACAAATCATAATCTCTGCTGCTACTGCTGAACAATTCATTTCTGTAATTGATCCTTCCATGAGTCGCATAAATTGGCCAACTAAAAAGCTTACATTGGATTTGAGCCTTCATTTATGAATCTTTGTGTCTTTTGGTTTTATTATTATGTTTTGTTGTTTCTTATATTTGTTTCAGTGTGTTTCAAGTTTGTCAGTATTCGTTATTTCAGGTGATATCTTCTATACTCTATCTTTCTACCTTTAAACATTGAGGACAATGTCTCATTTTAGTTGGAGGGAGAGGGTAGTAGCTAAAAAAAAAATACTAACTGTGTTTTCTATTTCATAAAACATGTGCAAAATTGTTGTTACTATGATGGCAGAGTAAGGAGAATTTTTTATGACTCTTGAGACACATCTTAATAATCATTCGTAACAAGGTATACCATAATACTTCTTGAATTATTCAGATTTACAAACTCTCGTATTGTTATCACTTAATTCTGCTCATATACTTATTTAACGTATATTCTTAAACCTTAATTTACATACACACACTTTAACATATGATTGTGGGTTGCATATTGGATTATTACACTATTTATGTTCTTTTATTAAAGGTAACAACTAAGGAAAAAGGGATAGTATATAATTAAAAAAAGAAGAAAAACATAAAAAAAAAACAAAAAAGAGCAACAAAAAGAGCAAAAAAAAGATGATGATAATAAAAATATAGATAAGTTTGGTTTCGTAGCCTCCCTAACCTAAGCAATTAAGCCTGAAGGGGTGCTTTAACACCTAATACCCTAAAGTCAACTAATTTGGGAGCTATTGGCTCAACGCTTGTTACATGGGTTGAGAAAAAAAGCTTAACGGAATCAAACATTGCACTATCTATATATCAGTATCTGCGACCCGAGTTACTAAGCTCGTAGGAGTGTCTCAACACCTAATGCCCTAAGACTAACTGGTCTAGGAGTCATTAGCCGAAAGCTCGTTACATGGGTTAAAGATGCATGGTCTTTTAAGTTACATGTATATATATTAAAACAAACAAATAAATAAAAGACAAAAATAATAATCTCAACCCAAGGAAGTTAACCTTAAACATTAGAACAAAAATTTTGTTTTCTTCCAAGAAAAGCCCCATAATTATGTGTTGATACATTGAGCACAAAAGAAAGGTTTATGAATATCTTGTTAAGACGTATTGAGCAGGTATATAAATTTAATGAGAGTTTGTTTATCTGGATAGATTAATGGAAGTTAAATAATGACTACCTTGCTTTGTGGAATTTGCAAAGTATTTTTCTATTTTAACACTTTGATTACTAGGGACTAGTAATAAGCTAGTTGTGGGGGTGTGATTAGTACTTAAAAGTGCATTTTTATCAAGGTTTTATATCATCATTTTGCACTTGAAGTATCAATAACTCCTTAACTAAAACATGTTTTATAATAATATATATAATACTATAAGATACCTTTAATTAATGGTGAATGTTCATTTTAAATGCAGGCCTATCACATAAATGAAAGGATTGATTAATGAATTTAAGAACTGAAATTGGAAGGACAAAGAGATAGCCAAACTTAGAAAAGAGATGTCGGTGCAATCCAAACTGAAACATAACGGTAATTGGGTCATATCTGGAGTTATAGATCTCAGATTTAGGTCTACTTTATATTGATGGAAAGGGAAGCATAGGTCTACAACTTTCATATGGAGCCTAAGATCTAAAAAGGCCATTTTCAAGTCCAAATTGTAGCAACAACAAAGAAGTCTGAATCTGTCTTCCAGCCCGAGCACTATTAAGTATTTGGCCCATATCTAGAGTTATAGAAGTCTAAATGAGCTAAATTTTTTACACAAGAAATCTGAGACAATTTCCTACAACTTTCATGTTTTCAAGTGGCTCCAATTTTGACGTTATCAATGATGTTTTAGGCAGACAAGAGAAGATAAGGATTGTCACCAAGTCAAGAGTTGGTCACCCACTCATCAATTAGTCATCAAATCAATAGTTCCTAAGTTTAGCCTATAAAAGGAGGCATTTTCCATGCATTTAGGCATCTTGGTTTCCAAATCAAGATCATGCTCTTGCTTTCTCTCTTTGTATTTTTTGTAATGTTTATGCTTTGCTTTCATTAATATCAAGTTTATGCCTTTCATTTCCTTTCATTTACTTAGTTAACTTTTATCTTATTTATGTTCTTATTTTGTTTATTTATTTTTCTTTCTTTCATTATGTCTAGCTAAGTTGATTATGTCAAGGTGAAAAGGTTATACTAATGGTGTAAGAATAAGTATAGTGTAAACTTAATATGGACTTTAATGTTTGATACTAACATGTTTTGTATTTGTTATCTTCTTCACTCTTTAATACTTTGCTTGTTAAATGACTAATCTTGATTTATGTTGTATAACACTTGGTACAACAAATACTTGGCACTTTCATAGCTCATACTGTATGGTATAACCGACACCTGAGCTATGAAAGGAACTTGATTTGTTGTTAACATAAGTTATAATCATGAATGCTTGACGAGATTTACAAGTATTAGCATTAGTCGAATAATTTGACTAATGTAATCATGTTAACAATATATAATCTGATTGGAACCTCCTTTATGTGTGGTTTCCAATTGAATAATAAGAGTTTATATTATACTTGTTTGACATACCATTAATGGAATCTCTAACCTTGACATTTGTTATTATCATTGTTTAATCCTGACATTAATATTCCATCTCAAAGTTCTCATCTTTTTTTTCTTCTTCTTCTTCTCTTTCTTTATTATTATTATTATTATTACTACTACTACTACTATTATTGTTGTTGTTGTTGTTGTTGTTGTTGTTGTTGTTGTTGTTGTTGTTATTGCTATTGTTATTGTTTATAATTTGTACAATTAACCTCCCTGTGGTTCGACCCTGGTCTTGCCGAGTTATTTATTACTTCGACACTCCTGCACTTGGGAGAAGACATCAATCTTTTAGTCGGGTCATCATGCTTGGGATGAAATACAATAACAATTTTTAAAGAAGTTTTTTCCTTCTCATAGAACAAACTCTTTTAAAAGACAAATCACCAATTTCACTCAAAAACCAGGAGAAACATTTTATCAATGTTGGGATAGGTATCGAGACTTGCTTAATACTTGCCCTCATCATAGTTTTGAAACATGGAGATTGGTTTCATATTTTTATGAAGGGTTAACACCTAAAGATAGGCAAATGGTTGAATTGATATGCAATGTAACTTTTAAAGATAAAGACCCTGATAAAGCAATGAAGTACTTAGACTTGTTAGCTGAAAATGCTCAAAATTGGGATACCGCGGGTACTTATAAGGCACCGAGTAAAACTTAACCTCATACATCTAGTAGAGGTATGTACAACCTTAGGGAAGATCATAACCTTTAAGCCATGTTTGCATCTTTAGCTAGAAAAGTCAAGGCATTAGAATTGAAAAAAAGTGATCAATTAAAATCTGTTGAAAACATTGTGTGTCAAATATGTGAAACGAATAAACACTCTACCAATAACTGTCCAACCTTGCCTTCTTTTAAGGAATATCTCCATGAACAAGCCCATGCTTTAAATAGTTTCCAAAGGACGAACCACAACCTATACTCACAAACATACAACCCTGGTTGGAGAAATCACCCAAATTTTAATTGGAAGAGTGAGAACAACAATGCATAAACGTCACAACCACCATTTCAAGCACGCCATAATTTCCAAAATTATCATAGATATGCACCTCCTTATGCTATATCTCCTAGAAGAAATCTTGAGGAAACATTGCATGCATTCATTGAAAAGCAAGAGACAATTAATACTCAACTTGCTCAAAACATGACAGATTTTAAAGATACTCTTGCAAAATTCACATTTGCTCTCAGTTTCCAAGAGAAAGGTAAGTTTCCATCTCAACCACAACAAAATTCCAAGGGACAATATAATGCAAATGCAAGTAGTTCTAGAAGCCAACATATGGATCAAGTCAAATGAGTCACTACTCTTCGCAGTGGTACGGTTATTGAAAAACCCACTCTTGAATCTTGTGAGAAAGATGATGAGTTAATCTCTTAGGGTAAGGAAGGGGTTGAATTTGAAATTTGCAAAGAAAAGACTGATTCCCCACCAGCGCTTCCATTTTCTCATGCCATGACCAAACAAAGAAAAGTCAATCACAACTCTGAAATCTTTGAAACTTTCAAATAGGTAAGAATCAATATACCTTTGCTGGATGCTATTAAACAGGTTCCTTCCTATGCTAAATTTTTGAAAGATCTATGCACGGCGAAGAGGAAACTGAATGCAAAAAAGAAAGCCTTTTTAGCCGAACAAGTAAGGGTCATTCTTCAAAACAATAATGCTTTGAAATATAAAGACCCTGGTTGTCCCATAATTTTTTGCTTTATTGGAGAACATAAAATTGAAAAAGCCTTACTTGATCTCGGTGCTAGTGTGAATTTACTTCCATATTCAGTTTTCCAAAGTCTCAATCTAGGTGAGTTAAAACCAACTTCTGTAACTCTTTTACTTGCCGATAGATCTGTAAAAGTGCCTAAAGGAATAGTTGAAGATGTTTTAGTACAAGTCCATAAATTCATTTTTCCTGTGGATTTTGTTATTTTGTATACATAACCTGTTGAAGCATGTAATTCATTTCCTATTATTTTAGGACGTTTGTTTCTTGCAACTTCTAACGCATTGATTAATTATAGGAATGGACTGATGAAGCAATCATTTGGAAACATGACATTGGAGATGAATATTTTCAACATTCTCAAGCAACCTAGAAGTTATTTCTCGTCAAAAAAGACAACTGCAAAAATCTTACAAAGTGAATTTTATTAGCCTACCATGTTCAAGGACTCACATGCATTCTGCAAAGCTTGTGAAAATTGTCAGAAGTCAGGATTCATTTCAAAACATAAGAAATCTTTAGATAATCTTTTATTGACTTTTGAGACATATCCTGATGGAGATATGCATTGTGCAATTCATGATTTATGGCCTCATTTTCATAAAAAAACATGCCTGACTTAGTCTTGGGAATCTAACTAAAAAAGACCATGTTTGCCAGTTTTTAAGAAAACTAGATGGGAAGCCTATCACAGACCCATAGAGGGCGTTTAAGCCGTTGTTGGATGTAAAATCAAGGGAGGATGTGAGTCACAATCACAACTACATGTATATACACATGTTTTTTTCAAAAATAAATAAATAAAGAGAGTGTGTGTGAGACTCCAGCTGACCTACATATAGGTGGTATGATTGCCTTTTTAATTCCTCATTTATAAAATCCTCTCTTCCTTCCTTTCATTTCTACTTAACCCACACATTCAATAAATATAGAAGTGTGTAGAAATGGCAAGTTCCTCAGGTCATCACATAAGAAATATTTGTGTTTTTGGTGGAGTTTTTAGAATCAGCAAATCATCTTGGTCAGGTTCTAGCTAAGAGAAAGATTCATTTAGTGTATAGGGGAGGCAGTATGGGGTTAATGGGAGGTGTGTCAATAGCTGCATTTTTAAGAGGTTGTCAAGTTTTGGGAGTCGTTCCCGAAACTTTAGCACAAGGGGACATCATTGGAAAAACAATTGGAGAGGAACTACAAGTCTCCACAATGTTTGCTCGAATGAATGCAATGTTTAACCATGTTGATGTCTTCATTGCCTTACCAGGTGGTCTAGGCACATTGGAAGAGATCTTTCATATTTCCTCTTAGGCCCAACTGCACATTCACCATAAACCTATAGGTTTGTTAAATGTTTCTTGATTATGCTATGGAACAGGAATTTCTAACATCTTCTGCATGACAAATCATAATCTCTGTTACTACTGTTGAACAATTGATTAACTAATTACAATCTTTCATTCCTGTAATTGATCCCTCCATGAGTCGCATAAATTGGTCATTTAAGGAAAGCCCTAAAAAGCTTAGATTAGATTTGAGTCTTTATTTGTAAAATATTTTGTGTTGTTTTGTTTTATTATTTTTTATCTTAGTTTTAGTGTGTTTCAGGTTTGTGAGTGTTCATTATTTCAGGTAATATCTTCTATACTCTATCTTTCTACTTTAGGACATTGAGGACATTGCCTTGTTTTGGTTGGGGGGTAGTAGTTGACAAAAAAAATTAACTAACAATGTTTTCTATTTCATAAAACATGTGCAAAATTATTGTTACTAGGATGGCAGAGTAAAGGAGCTCTTTTGTTAAAGTGACTCTTGAGATGCATCTTAGTAACCATTCTTAATAAAGTCTATCATAATACTTGTTAAAATATTCAGGTTTACAAACTCTCGCATTGTTATAACTTAATTCTGCTCATATACTTATTTAACATGTACTCTTAAACCTTAATTTACACATACACACACTTTAACATATGATTGTGGGTTGCACATTGGATTATTACATTATTTATGTTCTTTTGTTAAAGGTAACAACTAAGAGAAATGGATAATATATAATTTAAAAAAACAAAAAAAAAGGGCAAAAAAAATAATGATAATAAAAATATAGATAAGTTTGGTTTCGTAGCCTCTCTAACCTAAACAATTAAGCCCGGAGGGGTGTTTTAACACCTAATACCCTAAAGTCAACAGACTTGGGAGCTATTGGCCCAACGCTTGTTACATTGGTTGAGGAAAAAAGCTTAAGGGAATCAAACATTACACTATCTACGTATTAGTATCTACGACCCAAGTTACTAAACTCGTAAGGGTGTCTGAACACCTAATGCCCTAAGACTAACTAGTCTGGGAGTCATTAGTCGAAAGCTCGTTACATGGGTTAAAGATGCATGGTGTTTTAAGTTATATGTATATATATTAAAAAAAGAAAAAAAAAGAGAAAAAAAGAAAAAAATAATAATCCCAACCCAAGGAAGTTAACCTTAAAAATTAGAAACAAAAATTTTATTTTCTTTCAAGAAAAGCCCCATAATTATGTGTTGATATTTATGTGTTGATATATTAAGCACAAAAAAAGGTTTATTAATATCTTGTTAAGAGGTATTGAGCAGATATATAATTTTAATAAGAGTTTGTTTATCTGGATAAATTAATGGAAGTTGAATGATGAATACCTTGCTTTGTGGAATTTACAAATTGTTTTTCTATTTTAACCCTTTGATTACTAGAGATTAGTAATAAGCTAGTTGAAGGGTGTGATTAGTACTTAAAGGTGTATTTTTTATTGAGGTTTTATATCACCATTTTGCACTTGAAGTATCAATAACTCCTTAACCAAATCATGTTTTATAATAACATATCTAATAATATAAGATACCTTTAATTTGTGGTAAATATTTATTTTAAATGCAGGCCTATCACATAAATAAAATAATTGATTGATGAATTTAAGAACTGAAATTGAAAGGACAAAGAGATGGTTAAACTTCAAAAAGAGATGCCCGTGCAATCCAAATCAGAACACTTCTTAGTAATTAGGTCATTTATAGAGCTGTAGATCTCAGATTTAGGTCTACTTTATATGGATAGAAAGGTAAGGCATAGGCCTACAACTTTCATATGGAGCCCAAGATTTAAAAAGGTCATTTTCAAGTCCAAATTGTAGCAACAACAAGAAGTCTGAATCTATCCTTGAGCCCGAGTATTGTTCAGTATTTGGCCCATATCTAGAGTTCTAGAAGTCTAAATGACCTAAAGTTTTTACACAAAAAGGCTGAGATAATTTCCTACAACTTTCATGTTTTTAACTATGTACGTGACCACACTCTCATGCACGTGTAGGAATAGAATAAATGAAAAAAGAAAACAAAAGAAGAAGAAATAAGAGACAAGAAACAAAGTTATATACAAGAAAAGTGAAAAGAGAAAATAAAATAAATATTATAATTTATACAAAACTTACCTCCCCGGCAACGGCGCCAAAAACTTGACACGACGAAAAGATTGATGTCTTCTCCCAAGTGCAGGAGTGTTGAAGTAATAAATAACCCGGCAAGACCAAGGTCGAACCACAGGGAGGTTAATTGTACAAATTATAAACAACAATTATAAACAACAATAATAACAATAATAACAATAACAACAACAACAACAATAATAATAACAATACTACTACTACTAGTAGTAGTAGTAATAATAATAATAATAAAGAAAGAGAAAAAGAAGAAGAAGATGAGAACTTGGAGATAGAATATTAATGTAGGGATTAAACGATGATAATAACAAATGTCAAGGTTAGAGGTTCCACTAATGGTATGTCAAGCAAGTATAGTATAAACTCTTATTATTCAATTGGAAACCACACATAAAGGAGGTTCCAATCTGATTATAGATTGTTAACATGATTACATTAGTCATCTTATTCGATTAATGCTAATACTTGTAAATCTCGTCAAGCATTCATGATTATAACTTATGTTAACAACAAATCAAGTTCCTTTCATAGCTCAGGTGTCGGTTATACCATACAGTATGGGCTATGAGAGTGCTAAGCATTTGTTGTATCAAGTGTTATACAACATAAATCAAGATTAGTCATTTAACAAGCAAGGTATTAAAGAGTGAACAAGATAACAAATACAAAACATGTTAGGATCAAACATTAAAGTCCATATTAAGTTTACACTATACTTATTCTTACACCATTAGGGTAGCCTTTTCACCTTGACATAATAAACTTAGCTAGACATAATGAAAGAAAGAAAAATAAATAAACAAAATAAAAATATAAATAAGATAAAAGTTAACTAAGAAAATGAAAGGAAATGAAAGACATAAACTTGATACTAATGAAAGCAAAGCATAAGCAATACAAAAAATACAAAGAGAGAGAGGAAAAGCATGATCTTGATATGGAAACCAAGATGCCTAAATGCATGGCAAATGCCTCCTTTTATAGGCCAAAATTGGGAACTATTGATTTGATGACTTATTGATGAGTGGGTGGCCAACTCTTGACTTGGTGACAATCCTTATCTTCTCTTGTCTACCCAAAACGTCATTGGTAACGTCAAAATTGGAACCACTTGCAAACATAAAAGTTGTAAGCAATTGTCTCAGCTGTCTTGTGTAAAACATTCAGCTCATTTGGACTTCTAGAACTCCAAATATGGCCAAAATACTGAACAGTGCTCGGGCTGAAGGACACATTCGGGCTTCTTTGTTGTTGCTATAATTTGGACTTGAAAATGGCCTCTATAGATTTTGGGCTCCATATGAAAGTTGTAGGCCTATGTCTTACCTTTCCATCCATATAAAGTGGACCTAAATCTGAGATCTATAACTCCAAATATGATCCAATTACCGAACAGTGTGCCGGTATGGACTGCACCGACATCTCTTTTCGGAGTTTAGCCATCTCTTTGTCCTTTCAATTTCAATTCTTAAATTCATCAATCAATCCTTTCATTTATGTGATAGGCCTGCATTAAAAATAGATATTTACCACAAATTATAGGTATCTTATATTATTAGATACATTATTATAAAACATATTTTAGTTAAGGAGTTATTGAAACTTCAAGTGCAAAATGATGATATAAAACCTTGATAAAAATGCACTTTTAAGTACTAATCAGAGATTACATGGCAATGGCTTCAAATCAGGTTTTGGTGGTTGAACACTTGAAGGTATGGACCCAATTAATCGTGGTGGCAATTCCTCAATTTTTGGTCTCTAAATATTTGCATTTGATTCTTCCTGAAAACAAACCATTTGCAAATCTTCAGATTCATTAAACTCAGTTTCATTGGAAGAATTTTCAAATTGATCGTAAATTATTTTTTCAATAAAATCTACTTCCTGTAAATCATTATCATCTCTAGGTTGC
Organism: Populus euphratica; assembly: GCF_000495115.2. NCBI lineage: Eukaryota > Viridiplantae > Streptophyta > Magnoliopsida > Malpighiales > Salicaceae > Populus > Populus euphratica. Next base: position 57,042 of record NW_011500900.1, on the reverse strand, counting down.
TTGCAAATGTTAAAAACATTCATTTTTAATATCATGTTTCCAAAAGATAACTTCATCACTCCATTCCTACAATTAATCAATGCATTAGAAGTTGCAAGAAATGGACGTCCTAAAATAACAGGAATTGAATTGCATGCTTCAACAGGTTGTGTATCCAAGACAATAAAATCCACAGGAAAGATGAATTTATCAACTTGTACTAACACATCTTCAACTACTTGTACTTGAATTGTATTGCCCTTTGGGATTTTGCTGGGGTTGAGATGGAAACTTACCTTTCTCTTGAAAACTGAGAGCAGATGTGAACTTTGCAAGAGTATCTTTCAAATCAGCCATGGTTTGAGCATTTTGAGTGTTGATTGTCTCTTGCTTTTCAATGAATGCATGTAATGTTTCCTCAAGATTTCTTCTAGGAGGGGGAATATAAAGAGGTGCATATCCATGAGAATTTTGAAAATTATGTTGTGTTTGAAATGGTGATTGTGAAGTTTGTGCATTATTGTTACCACTCTTCCAACTAAAATTTGGGTGATTTCTCCAACCAGGGTTGTACGTTTGTGAATACGGGTTATGACTTGGTCTTTGGAAACTATTTAAAGCATTGACTTATTCATGGAGACATTCCTTAAAAGAAGGCAACGTGAGACAATCATTGGTTGAGTGTTCATTGGTTTCACAAATTTGACACACAATTTCTTGAATAGATTTTAATTGACCACTCTTTTTTAATTCTAGTGCCTCAACTTTTCTAGCTAAAGATGCAAATTTGGCTTGAAGGTCATGATCTTCCCTAAGGCTATACATGCCTCCATTAGATGTATGAGGTTGAGTTTTACCTGGTGCCTCACAAGTACCTATGGTGTCCCAATTTTGAGCATTTTCAGCTAGCAAGTCTAAGTACTCCATTGCTTCATCAGGGTCTTTATTTTCAAAAGTTCCATTGCACATCAATTCCACCATTTGCCTATGTTTAGGTGTTAACCCTTCATAAAATTATGAAACCAATCTCCATGTTTCAAAACCATGATGAGGACAGGTATTAAGCAAGTCTTTATATCTATCCCAACATTTATAAAATGTTTCTCCTGGTTTTTGAGTAAAAGTGGTGATTTGTCTTTTGAAAGAGTTTGTTCTCTGAGAAGGGAAAAATTTCTTTAAAAACTGTTGTTGCATTTCATCCCAAGCATGAATGGATCCTAACCTAATATTTTGTAGCCATGTTTTAGCTTTATCTTTTAACGAAAAAGGAAAAAGCTTTAATCTGATGGTGTTCATGCTACAATTTAAGTCATTATAAGTGTTACAAACTTCTTCAAATTCTCTTAAGTGCAAGTATGGATTTTCTAATTCTAAGCCATGAAAAGTGGGTAAAAGTTGAATAATACCTGACTTAAAATTAAAACAATACATGAGACTGTTTCATGCATATACTTCAGCTAACTAAAAAGAGCCATCTAGAATCCTAATGCATAAGGCATGAGGAAAAAAAAAGAATGTTTTACTTTAAACATGTTTCTAACAAGTAATTGGTAGGCAATTAGACTTTTTAAGAAGCAGGTTCATGAACACTCTCTATTGTTTATCCAAGCTGCTCCTAAAGCTAGAGCATAAAGGAAGTGTAATCATTCATATGCTTTGAATGTTTCTCACAAACTTACTTTCTATACTTCCTTTGTAAACAGAGTCAATATTGCTTAGCCTGCTTTAGTTTTGTCATTTTCCTCAACTGATCCATTATTCTGATTCTCATACACAAGGCTCATATAATAAAGCAAGTCATTGATTATAAGAATCTATTGATATATGCTTGCTAGCTCTGCTCTCAACTCTTTGTTGCGTTACAAATGTGAGTAGGCCTTGAGAATCTATGCCCCTAAGCTCCAAATTGATGAGTTTCCCCGACCTTATCAATTCGAAAAAGAGCAATGTCAACAGCATTATGAACCAGGAAAACTGGCCGTTTGAAATTACTGAGAAGGATCAAGTGCATTTAAAATCATGGGTTCTGATAAATTTCCATAATCTGCAGATGCATGTGAGATAAAAATGTGTTGACAATATATGCTCATAAGAAAGGTTGTGATATTCCCACAAATCTTGCTCCTGTTGGAGGAAAAAAGAAACAGAAGATTAAGATTTTGAAAAGATTTACCAATACAGTACAGACAACTATGACTAGCAGTGTCCCCTCTCCTCTCATTGACAACGATGCCAGAAAAAAAATATAATGAGACACTGGACATTAACTCTAAGTTCAGTGCATAAAATACACTAAATTAAATGATATCAACACAACACATCATACGTAGCAATGTTTTTGTCCTCGAGTCAGTTGAACAAGATGCATTTGGGAAGAGAATTGGGTGAGGAAGTAAATATCACCAAGTTTTTCTTGGTGTAGAAATTTCAGCCTTTTTCATCCACTAACATTCCGAATGGTAATGACTTCGAATCTTTCTCAAAGAAACTTAAATGCTTGAGAAAGTAGTGTCATTATCACTCAAAACCATAACTTGCACTTGTTGGATTCATATGATCTCTAAGTGTTCTAACATGATTATTCTCATTATGAATTGATTGGTTATCTTCTTCGGCCATGTTTTCTGAAGAAAATGAGGATTTTCTAGAAAGTCTACCACTTAATGTACATGTCCAAACTCTCATGCAAATACAAAAGAAAACAAAAAGAAAAAAGAAAAAGAAAAAGAAACAACAATTAGAAAAACAAATAAAAGTGAAAATAAAATAAAATAAAATATTTAATTTATACAAGAACTTACCTCCCCGGCAACGGCGCCAAAAACTTGACACGATCAAAGAGTTGATGTCTTATCCCAAGTGCAGGAGTGTCAAAGTAAAATAACCCGGCAAGACCGGGGTCGAACCACAGGGAGGTGAATTATATAAATTACAAATAAAGAAAAAGATTTAAAGAGAATAATAACAGAAAAGGAGTTGAAGAAAGTTTTGGGATGTGATATTGATGTAAGGATTAAACAATAACAAAACATATGTCAAGGTTATAGGATTCACTAATGGTATTTCAAATAAATATAATATAAACTCTTTTTATTACTCAACTAGAAACCACACACAAAGGAGGTTCTAATCGGATGATTTCTCGTTATTAGCTCATTATAAATTACTAACATGATCATATTAATTATCTTATATAAGTAATACCATACTTATAAATATCATCAAGCATTCATGTTGCTAGTTTATGTTAACAACAAATCAAGTTTCTATCATAATAACGATTTCGGCCGAAAACTATGAAAGATCAAGCATTTGATGTACCAAATATTATACAACACAAATCTAAATTAAACATTTAATAAGCAAGGTATTAAGAATTAGTAAGATAAAAAGATAAAACATGTTAATAACAATCTTTCTTGGATATAAACATTTAAAGCTCATGTTGAGTTTATATTATACCTATTCTAACACCATTAGAGAAACCTTTTCACCTTGACATAATTAACTTAGCTAAACATTAAGAAGGAGAAAAACACAAATAAACAATATAAGAACATAAACATAATATAAGCTAACTAAGTATAGGAAAGGAAATGAAAGAGCATAAACAAGAGATTACTATAGCATAAAAGAAAACTTGAACATTACAAAGATGTAGAGAGAAAGCAAGAAGATAACTTTGATCTGAAAATTAATATGACTAAATACATGGACAATGCCTCCTTTTATAGGCTAAGTTTCAGAACTATTGATTGATTGAAGAATTGGTGGGCATCCATTGATTTGGTGGCTGGTTTTTGACATTAATGGCTGCTGGTTTTTTGATATTGTGGGCTGATTTTTGATATTGTTGGCTGGCCAAAACGTCATTGCTCACATCAGAATTATAGCCAACTGAATTGTGGAATCTGTGGGCAATTGTCTCAGCTTTCCATAAAAAAAAACCAGAGCTCATTTGGACTTCTAGAACTCAAGATATGAGCCAAAAACCGAATAGTGCTTGAGCTGCAGGACAGCTTCCGACGTCTTCGTTGTTGCTAAGATTTGGGCTTGAAAACGGCAGAACTGAGTCTTTGACTTCATATGAAAGTTGTAGGTCTATGTCTTACCTTTCCATCGATATAAAATGGACCTAAATCTGATATCTACGCTTTTATGAAAATAATTAAAGACAAGTCAGCTTTTTTATTTTTTTTACAGTAAAATATCCTTAAAAGCAAAACTCAGTCACCTAGCTTCTGGGGCATTTTTCAATTTTTATTTTTTTTAAATATAGTGAAAATTGAATTGACCTTAACTTCTATAACTAAATCCTAGAGTGTTTTTTTTACTTTCATCCTAGCTTTTTAGTTCTCATGAAACAATTTAATATTTTAATAAATATAAACAAATATTAGTGCATGCATTACATATAATAGCAAGTAAGTTGCCTCACCATATTAAGGCAATATGTGTGGTAGCTTACGGCTATCAAAAGGTATTTTTTAATAGTTCTCAATTCATCATGACAAGACCTCTTTTTTTTGGACAGCATATATAGCTTAATTTTCTTTGATTTGGATTTAATTGTTTTTTATTTATTTTTTTAATTTCCTCTCATCTTGATTTTGTTATCTAACCTTCCAAATCTTCATAGCAAATATTTAATTTTGTTTTCAAATTTAATCCATCTTATTTTAATTATTGTTATTATTAATTTTAATTAACCTATAGAATTAACTTTTATTTTCAATTTCATCATCCTTTAAATTTTTTATCTTCCACATTTGGTTTTTATTTTTTTAAATATTATTTATTTTATTTGAAATGATTTTTTAAATTATATTTTTTAAAATAATTTCATCCTCCTTCATTGTTTTCTTATTAGATTTATGATTATTTTTTTATTACTATTTTTTTTATTTCATCCTTCAATATTAAATTAATTAGAAATTGAGCTTTTTGATTAAGCTCAAGTTTAAAATTTAATGAGTTGCGAGTTTAGAAGATTAACTCAAATTGTAAATTTAAGAGATTAACTCAGATTTTGGATATTTATCTAAGTTTTTTCCCTCTCTTATTTTAAACTATTTTTTTTTTTCAGTTTTATCCTTTAAATTTTAATTTAATTGAAAATTAGGCTTCATTAATTTTTTTTATTTTCTTTCTATAGAACTTTTCAACTATCTTGAAAACTACTCGGATTTTCTCATGTCTTTTATTTGTCATTCTCTATTATATATTTTTTAAAAAAATTATTTTTGAATAATGTTAAATAAATTATTTAAATATAAACATGAGATACTCACTTTTATGATATTTTATTTAGTTTATTTTCTAGTTCATTACTCTTGCGGCATGTTAATCCTTTTTTGGTGTAACCTTATAGCCTTTCACATTAGTGTTGGAATGGACTTGATGAGTTCTTTATAGTGGTGTGGTAGTTTCCATGGTAGAGTGACAATAAATCTCCGATGAACTTTTGTTTTTTATCTTTTCAAGTATGATAGTAACAATTTATTTTTTATAGTTAATTATTGACAATTTTCTTTGTTTAACTTATTTATTATTATTATTTTATTATATTATTAATTTAACTAAGCTTATTGGATCAATTCAAGCCAATAGTGGTCTTAGATTTTTCTTTCTTATTTATAATCGTTGCCTAGGTATCCTCTTTTTTATGTTATGAAAATTTGGCCTAACCCGTGACATACCATAAGCCACCAATCCGGATTTACTCAAGTTATTTTTTTATCTTTTTTTTTAATTTGATATTATTTTCATTTTGGATTATCAATATTTGGTTGATTGGAATTAGATTTCTTAATTTGTTTTGATTTTTATTTCATAGGGTTACCACAATCTTATACTCCAGATCATGGGTTACACAATTAACCATAGTTGGTTCGAGTCAATGTAATATGTTGTCGTCTCAATATTTTTTTTAATAGATCATCATTTTAATATTTGAAAAATATTTCATTTAGCATGTATAAATTTGTTTACTTTATAATGTCTTTATATTTTTTTTAGAAAAAAATATCTTATTCATGGCATGGCCCAATCTAAAGATTTAGTATAATCTAAATATGGTTCTAAAACCCAACTTGAGTCACAAGTTGGGAGATCGATCTTTAAATTAAAAAAAATAACATGATATTATTTTAATAATTTTTTTACAAAAAAATCAACAGATTAAAGGTTGGGTTTTGATCAAGTTAGGTTCAAATTGATTGTATCATTAGGTCAACCCAAATTTTTTATTAGGTCAACCAAGTTTTTCTTTTTATTTTTTTAATTTGGATTGATGTAAGTTCTAAGTCAGCCTCCTAAAATGAGTTTTATAATTATTTATCTAGCAATTTAGATGAGTTTTATAACTATTTATCTAGCAATTTGGAGTAATTTAAAATGGGAAATGGATAAGGAGAAAAATTTAGTGAAACAATCCCTAATCTAATCTAGTTTCATGATTCAAACAATATACATAAATTAAAAAGTCATAAAGGGAAAAATTGAAACTTGTAGTCTTTTAACTAGCCACCTGCACCATTTCTTTTTTCGTTTATATCAATTTAACATTCTTGAGTTTACACTTTACATGTTGCAAAATATTAATGTGGCCTATATGATACACTAGTTGAGCTAGGAGTTAAATATAATATTGTCCCTGTAGTTTAGCAAAATTAATCAATTAGTTCTCTTGCTTTTAAAAACTATTAATTTAATCCTTATAATTTTAAATCTATTTATAACTTAATCTTTTTGTCTATTCACATTATTTTCTATTTTCTATTTTTTTTATTTTACAGAATAAAACAAATAAGAAAATAATTAGAGACAAGGGAGTACGGAAAGATTGATTAGAAAAAAAAACAGAAAACTACTAATTAAGCATGGTCACCCTCCTTAAATTTATATTTAATTTTTCTTACTATAGGCATTAATTTGTTTATTTTCATAATCATAAGGATTAAGTGATAATTAACTTGTTGAACTAGTAATAACGACCCGTTTTCTTGTCCGGATTGCAAAGTTATAAACTAATATAGGCTTTTTTACGAACACATCAAATCAACTTGAACAAAGAGTTAATAATTAAAATATTAACTAAATCTATGGCGCGCTTTACTGCTGGCCGGATTGAAATTGCTTTTAGGTTAAGTGTGTTCTCACGTAAAAAGAATTATTACTGATTCATATATTTAATTGAGTTAAATAAATTTATACAATTTAATCAGATAACTAAAAAACAATAAGAATAAATTAACTTGATTTAAAATAATAAAAAAGAACTTTTCATTAATGCAAGGAAAAAAAAGACAACAAAAAAAGAAGCAATGAATGTATTAATATAAACAGATAAAATTAAAAAATAATCAATTAAAAAAAACTTGCCAAATAAATAAGCTTACCTGATATTTAGATAACGCGAATAGGATAATAAAAAATAAAATAAATAATTTAATATTAAAAGATAAAATTAAAAAAATTAAATTAAAAAAATAGCTAAAATAACAAAGTTGATTTGAGCTAACCCGTCAACCTCACAATCTAGATGATGATATTTGCATAGTCAAATAGAGAGGAAATCAAGGAAAATTAGGAAGCCAATATTTTTTTTTATAAAAAAACTCAATTTAAAAAGATAAAATTACAACAAAAATCAATAAAAGAAATAAACCCTAAAAAAAACAATGTTTTCGTAAGTTAAGTTTTAAAATCTTCAATTCAAGTTAAGAAATTAAAATAACTTAATCAAAAATAAAATATAAAGTTCAATTCCCAACAAACATTATACCAGTAGATAAAATTAAAAGAAAAAAATAAATTTACAAAAGGACTTACAATAAAAAATAAAAATAAAAATAATGATTATCAAATTAAAAATTAAAAAAATTAAAAAAAATATTTTATATTTTTGAATCAAGGGATGAAATTTAAAAAAATTAATTTTATAAAAAAATCATTAACAAATAATAACAATTAATATATTGAGGGAATATTAAAAAAAAAAAAGGATAACTTGCAAGTTTTTAATTGAATAATAAAATTAAAAACAACTTTAAATTTTAGAAAAGGATCATGAACAAAAAAAATTAGAATAAAAATTTAAATAATAATACAATGAAGGGATAACTTTGAAACTTTTAGAATGACTATTATGAATTTCAAGCAAAAAAGATAAGAGGGTCAAGGACACACCAACAAGAATCAGTCTACATGCACCACCGTATATTGAAGAGCATTCTGTAGCGTATTTATCACCACCGTGGATGGCTAGGTGTGCCAACTGAAGAAGGCTGCAGGCGCCATTAGAGCACTGTATAGCCTATCTCTCTCTAGGACATGCAGTGCACACTTAGGCTCTTTTACCCTACCTGTTAACTTAAATCCCTATATCTGTTTCATAATCAAATGTTTGGGCAAATCAAGCATCCCTCGGCTCGTGTAAATATAAGGCTATGTGGGCCTATAGGATGGGCCAATATGTTGAGAATCTCAGTTCGGGATTTGAAAAAGAAAACATTAAATGTACGGGTCAAGTATACTGAGCGTAAGCCACATAGGCCTGAGCTAGGATTACGATAATATAGGGCCTGTATGGGCCTTGTGGGATGGGTAAATGGGCTGACAATCTGAATGCAGGCCCATCCAGATTCCTCGGAGCTCGGATTATGCTACCCAAGCCTATCAACTAGTCTAGCGGAAGCTTCGACCAAGTGCACATCATAGATTCTTTAAGTGTTTGCCAGTCGAAGCCTTGAGAAAAATGGAAACGAAGGAAATTAGGTTTGCAAAATAATTTAGAGTCACTTGATGGATAATGTTAAGCATGCATGCTTTAAGAAGACGAGATTAAACAATTAGTATGTGTTTGATATTGTAATAATTTTATGATTATAATTAAAAAAATAGATTTTTAAAAAATATATTTACTTGTGATTTTATAAAAATATATATTTATCTAAAATTATTTCCAGATGTATTTTTATATGCAAAATAAATAAAAACTATGTTATTTTAACTTTCATATAGTGAAGGTTTGAAATGGAACTATATATTAAATTCAATATAAAAAATAAAAATTATTTATCTAACCAAATAATTGTTTCTTTTGTTGTTGAATTACTAACATATCAAACAATTACGATCTGTTTCTTTTCAAAAAATTTAATTTTTTTTAGTATTTTTAGTATTAAAAAAATTTCAAACAATGTCTTGTAATTGAACTTCCCGAAACTAGGAAGAACAGTGCTACCTGGAAATGAAAAAAAAATAATCCTAAGAAGACATATCAACGAAAATAGGAAGCACGATTCTTCTTGTTCCTCCAACTCGCACGCCCCCAATTCCTTCATGAAATCCTGCGTAAGTTCCATAGTATTCTAGCAACTTTATCCCCAGATCATATGGAGGCAAGATATTGCAATATTCCAAAAGAGTGAAAAATTAAGTTTTCACCTTGACACATTTCGTTCTTGCCTGGACCTCTTATTTCATGATCATGTTCTGAGATTTTGCAACGCAATTGGTGAGGGTGATTATCACAGAGCTTGTAGTGAGTTTTTACCTGCAATGTATCGCAGATGGTTAAGATCGGTGAATTCAGGTAAGACAAAAGGCAAGTAGCTGAAATCTCGAACCAAGTCAAGAAGAAATAAAAACTAAAAAACATTACTTCATACAAGGAAGATGAACTCCATGCTCCTCGGATGAGGGTGATGACTACCAATTTTCCATGCATAATTTTATTTGTGGGATTTATGTTACGTACAAGGATGAGATTTGTAATCTCCAAGGATGAAAGGCAACATTAAAAACCTTATGTCGAATAATTCCACAAAAAAAAACATTGTGAGCACTGTGATAGAAACGATCATACAATTGAAGAATGTCGAGTCCTCAGATTCCACTGCAAGTATTGTGACAGGAGAGGCCATACTATGGATAGATGTAAATTTAAAAATAGAACATAGGTTCCCAAAGACACAGGAACTCAAGGCAGTAGGTACAGTCAATCCAAGCAACAACGTCAAGGGTTTAAAGGGAACACTAATCCTTGTGGGTCCTTTCCTGCCACCCACACAGCAAACATAGCTCCATCGTAATGGTATTTCTGCAGAGTAACTCCAACAATTAGCACATGCTATTTCTATGATCCAGAATGATGACCCACAGTATGAAGGATTGACTTCATCTAGCGGATAAAAGCTCACGGTATCAATAATAAAGCTTTTCAATTAATGTAAATGAATGCATGAAAAACCAGTAATTTTTGAAGCTGTACAAATGGTGCCCATATATTTTTTAAAACATAGATTCTCTTTTCAGTATGATTTTATCTTTAGAAATCCTGAGAGGATAAGCAGTCTGATAAGGTTAATTACTGCAAGTTAAACTCATTAGTTCCTCTGGTAATAGCAATGCTCATGCAAATATTTGCAGCAGGTTTGGCTACTTTTTTCATAGGTGATTATGACCTTGAACACGGGAAAAATAGCAATCCATATAAGATAAACTTTGGACGAATAAAACTAATGATAATATGCCTACCATATGCAGGAGCATTCACACTGAGGAAAGCTTTTCTTTTTGTTCTTCACAAACTTTTCAAAGACCATAGAAGTCGTTGTCTTATCATACCAACTCCGTCTCATATCACAAATTCCTAAGTATATGAATTTTCTTAATATGAAATATTATATAACAATTAAATCTACTCATGTTGAGTTTATTAAATGTAAATTATAAATAATTCTAATAAATACAAATCTAACCAGAGGAGTTGAGGGTTCAAATAAATTAAGAACTTTTATTCGGAAATATAATATGAAAACTTTGTCACAAGCTAATGCACGCCTTTTCGTCACCAAATACCTTTTGAGACGAGTCCTTTTCGTTGCCATGGCCCATGACTATCTCCATAACCTAATCGCGAAAGGTATTTGATTATGTAAATTGAATTTTGTTGCAAGATGCAATCTGAAATACATTAATTTGGTTTTCAATAATAAAGTATTTTTTATCTTATTTATTTAGTATTGTGATAATAATAATTTTTTAAATTTATTTAAAAAATACATTGATTTTTTTTAAATTAACACATTAAAATAATCTAAAAATATTAAAGAAATTAATTTAAAATAAAAAATAATTTTTTTAATACACTTTTAAATGCAAAAACTAACGATATCAAAACCTTGTTAAAGGATTATTGTTAATTGTCATTAATACCTTATAACCCGGAATTAACTAATTATATTAGTAGCTTGCAGTTAATTAAATTTACTCCAATTGTAAGGAGAGCTTATTATTAATAAGCAAAAAGCCTATTGATATAAAAACAAGAGAAAAAGGTATTTGAGTATTATAAGATTTGTCAATTCGATCGAAATAAATTGCCTTTAATTAACTAAAATAATGATGTGAGAATAAAAAACGACTACGACTATTTCATGACTCAATGACTTAACCTCAATTGAATTACATCACATATTCTCTAATACACGACAAGTCGTGTGATCACATGCCATATTATCTATTGCTTTTCAATATTTTAATAGGAGGTTTGAAGGAGTTGAGCTCAATAATGGGATTAGTTAATTAATTAATAAATTGTATTAATTAGGATTTATATATTTCTTCAATAAACTAAGCCATTAAATAAATAATCATTAACATATTCTCTAACACACGACAAGTCGTGTGATCACATGCCATATTATCTATTCTTTTCAATATTTTAATAGGAGGTTTGAAGGAGTTGAGCTCAATAATGGGATTAGTTAATTAATTAATAAATTGTATTAATTAGGATTTATATATTTCTTCAATAAACTAAGCCATTAAATAAATAATCATTAAACTAAACAAATAAAGAAAAAAAATCCCTCTATTGCTAACATACTCTATATACTCACAAGTTGCTGTGTGAACGATGACTATCTTCTTAATGTCACTTGCAATAAAGTGAAAAAAAAAATTTACACTTTTTTTTTAATACTCCACCACCAATGATTTTAACATGCATCTTGGTAGCATTATACTTGATATTAAAAAAATCAAGAATTAAACTTGAGCATTGCCTATAAAATTAAGGGAATCTAACGAGCATGGAGAAATCAACTGGGTGTCTTTTCCAAATTTGTTAAAACAATTTGTTTAATAGATATATTTTAGGTCAAATTAAAAAAAATCTATTTATTTTTTAAGTTAAATTAACTTTGTTGATATTTAATCTCTAACATAAATTTTTTAATATAAAATATTAACATAATTTAAATAAATTATAAATAAATAAAAAATTAATTTTAAAAAACTATCAATTAACTTGTTTTGGTGAAATCCAAAACTTCCTAATAGAACGTCTCTGTATCACACATATAAAAGAAAATTTTTTTATATATTTATAAAATAAAAAATTAAAAAATTAAAATTATATACAAAAAGCATACAAGTTTTAGATGAGAGATCCTAGACAAAGTTGACTTTGAACTTAAACCTTCACACAAGCATACCTGGATCGACCTAAGATGCGTTATCAAGCTTTTAAAGGGAATAAGTCTTCTAAATAAAAAGAGCATTAAGTTTAAACTCATAAACAAACATATATGCACTCGAGCTTTTAGAGAAAAAGAATTCAAAATAAAGTAGGTTTTGAGCTCAAACTTATACACATACATGTGCACATGTTGGCTTGGGTTTGGGCTTCAGGTTGTCCCAGTGTGAATTTGAGTTTTTTGTAAAATAATAATTTAGGTTCTAAAAACTTATTTTTTGCTTACTAAAATTTGAATTTAACCACGGTCTATAAACAATTATTTCTTCCAACTCATTATTTATGTGGTTGAACATATAAAGGTTAACAATCTTTTCCAAAAGTTTTTTCTACAAAACTTGAATAGTTTTTTAGCTAAAAAAACTAGATTTATTGTCAAAATATTAAGTTTTAATTTTTTTTAATTTATGGTGGCTAATCAAATATTGATAATGGTGAGAATTAATTTTGATTTTTATCAAAATTAATAATTTAATCTTTTAGCTTTTAAAATCACTATAAAAAAATGAGGGGTGAAGGAAGAATTTCTAATAAGTTTTTTTTTAAAAAAAATTATACACTCTTCCTCATCTTATTTTTAGTGTTTTTCTTCTCTTTTTCTGCTTTGATTTTTTTAAAAATTTATAGCCGAGGTTCACTTTATTGAGAGATAATTAAGTCCTTTTAATTTGACTCAAAGATCTTATTTAGAAGTGTATCTAAGTGTTGTTGAAATTTTGAGAGATGTATTGCAAACATCTTAGTTGTATAATGTGATGAGAAATAAAACTTTAAAGACAAATGATTTATCATTGACAATAATAAAAGTTTCATTACTTTAAAATGCTTCAATAAATAACTTTTTTTATTTTAATTTAAATAGAGATATTATTGTTGTTGTTAATATGCGATTTGATATCAATTACAAGTTTGAATACATGATTAATATGTATATTAAAATTTTATAATTATATTTATGTTGAAAGTATGCTTGCCATGGGTTTTTATTTTGCATGTTTATAAATTTAAATTTGTATGAGTTCTAAGCTTTTCTTAAAATATTTTTATTTAGCATATCTTTTTTTTTGGGTAAATTAAACAATATTTCTTAACCTTTTGAATTACAACCCAATTCAAAGATAGTTAGGTCAAAACCAATGAGATTTTTAAAAAAAATTAAAAAAGTTATTTTAATTTTAAATAAAATCAACTTGAATAATTGATTCGATGACATTTCGGTTTGCACAAAAACATGATAACATGAGCTCTTTATAGAGTCACGCTCAAGCCAAATCTCACAACTATGGATTAAAGGAATAGGAATGGATACGTTGTAATATCAACATATGAAATTTTCTCAAAAAAATAAATCAATATTCGATTAACCTTAGTCTCAAAGATATTCTAATTTCAATTAGATGTGCATTTACTGAGGTCCCTGGAGACATAGATATAAAAAGAATGCAACTTGCATGTTTAGGTAGGTGGAAGGTCAACAGCCTTACAGCCATTTTCTTAATTAAAAAACAAAGAATGAATTAAACTTTGATTATTGCCTATAAATGAAGGGACTATACCGAGAGTGGAGAGACAGAAGAACTCGTACGTACTAGCTTGTACTGAAGAGCTCAAGAGAGAAGACAAGGGTCGAGGGAGAATCGGTATCGCATCCAGAAAATCAAGTGCCTCCGCTTCTCAGACCAAGGTACTCGGGTTCTTTGTGCACTAGCTAGTTTTGTTTCGTTGCTGTTCATGTTCCTTTCTCCATTAATTTTGGCCCAAAAACAAAGAAATGATTCCTTGCATGATTAAATCAATTCCATGAGATTTTCACATATCGAACCCCCAAGTACTGCCATACCGATTATCAACTTGTTGCTTGTTTGTTTAGCACCTTCTCCTTCTGCTGCTTAATTGAAGTTAATCCCATTACTAGTTAATTAAAGTTGTTTATTTGTCACATGATCAGAAAGCTTCAACAAATGGGAGACATCGGTCAATTAGCAAGGCCTTTAAATCGAATCGAAAATTTGTGCCAGGAGATTTTAATTCAAATTCCAGATGAGTTGGAGAGTAGCTTTCGGTCTGAGCAATGTATCTATAGAGTTCCTGCTGCACTTCGTGATTTAAATAAAGCTGCCTTCACTCCTCTAGTAATTTCTATCGGCCCTATTCACCATAATAACAAGAAACTGAAGGCTATGGAAGTTCAGAAACGGAGATATCTGAAAGACTTTTTCGAACTGCGAGTGGAAAAGGGGAAAAGAAGAATACTTTTGACTGCACTTTTGAGCACCATTTCAGAAAAAGAAGTCGACATCTGCCGTCGCTATGTAGCTGATACCTCCAAGTTTAACTCGAAGCTTAGCGGCGATCAGTTTGCGAAGATGGTTCTGGTAGACGCTGTATTCATCTTCGAGCTCTTCTTGAGGAATGAAGAATACCTGGGTGATAGCAGCAAATATCAAGACGATTTTATAATAGGCCAGCCCTGGTTGAGAGCTGCGATTCGAAGAGACTTGATATTGCTTGAAAATCAGCTGCCATTCTCAACTCTTAATAAATTATATGAGCTTGCGACGAGCACAGCCGATTGCTTTTCTCTCATGGATCTTTCCTTCCGGTACTTTGAGAAGTACAAAAAGAAATCCAAGCCCAGCAAAACAATACTACATTTCACTGATTTGGTGAGATGTTTTCTATCCTTCAAGCACCCGGATTTAAAATTAGAAAAGGGAGGGCCGATAAAAACACTTTATAGCGCAACCATGCTGCAGCAGGCAGGAATTAAGTTCAAGGCGTTGCCAGACGAATCGTTGCTTGACATTAGAGCCTGGGAACCTCTCTCAAAAGAGGAACGGATCTTAGAAAAGAAAGGTGAGTTACATATGCCTCCCCTTGAGATCGACAACAACACCGAATGTCTCCTCCGAAACCTCATGGTGTTCGAGCAGTTACATTATCCAGGAGAAGAGCACATTTGCCGTTACGTTAAGCTACTAGATTCTCTCGTGGACGTCGACAAAGATGTCTATTTGCTCATCGAAAATAAAGTTATTATTAGCAAGCTAGGTGACAGTGATGCTGTGGCGAAGCTTATTAACACGCTTTGCCGAGAAATGGTAGAAATATCTTCCAGTTTCGATCCCCTCTCCAAACTGCTGAATGATTACTATGAAAGCTCCTGGAACAAAAACAGGACCTACTTGGCTGAATGATTACTATGAGAGCTCCTGGAACAAAAACAGGACCTACTTCCTAAGTGTGTACTTTAAAAATGTTTGGATAGGCACTGGAACTGTTGTTGGATCTCTCATCTTGGCCATCGCTGTGACACGGTTCATCCTATACTTTGTACGCTGGTCTTTAAGTTCTTAGAAAAGAGAGGCTTGTATCCAAACCTTTTAATGCTATTTGTGCTAGATTCTTATGATTTACTTGCTTTGATGTTGTTTAAAGTTTGTGACATAAATTATTATTGAACTTTATGGTTAATTAATTATTGTTTGCACTATTTCTACATCGTACATCAATAAGTCTCTATGGCGTGACAATATCCATATTTATTTAATAGAAAAGTGATATGACATGGAAAAAAGAGAGAATCACGTACAATTTCACAAAAATAATATAAGAACATTTAACATATTTAGTTTTTTTAATATCATTTATCTTGATTTTATATTCTCCTTATATCTATATCTATTTTATTGAATAAATATTAGTAATTATAACTTAGCATCACAAAATTTCTCAAAAGTTTTAAATAAAAAATTTATTATTTTTTCTTCTTACGAAGTTAAACATACGGGGGAGAAGACAAATGGTTTTGGTTGTTAACTCAACTCGCATAAAAAAAATCAAAACTAGGGGCATTAATAAGATTTTTTTATATTTAAAAATTTGATGGTTTAATAGTGATTATTATGAAAAAATAATATTTAAAAATTCTTGTAAAAATTTAAACATAATTAAACAACTAAATAAAAAAATTATAGTTTTTTTAAATTATTATTCTACTATGATATGATCAAACATTCTTGTAACCTTAAATATATTTTATTGGTTCATAAATATATCTTATTAAATTATTTACATAATTTTTTAAAAATAAATATTTACTTATAATCACTCATTTTCACATCAACTACTACATCATGTATACCTTCACTAGGTCTGCATTTCAATTAATTGTTTTTTGACAATTTGTTTTCTATTTATTCATGACAATGAGCTCAATGTTACTTTAATCTACTGTTTTCATCCGAAATGTCTTTTCCTCGTTTTCAAGTCTGTATTTTAAATGGACAAAGCTTGACCCAAAGACTAATTATGGAGGTCACAAGTCAATGCTATAATATATTATTCTCATGGAAAATTCGAACCACAACTCATCATTTCGATGTCACAATTGAAAAAAAAAAAAAACCCTAATCATTGAGCTGCCT
This sequence comes from Populus euphratica, assembly GCF_000495115.2. NCBI lineage: Eukaryota > Viridiplantae > Streptophyta > Magnoliopsida > Malpighiales > Salicaceae > Populus > Populus euphratica. The sequence continues at coordinate 40,089 of NW_011500900.1, read as the reverse complement.
AATTTAACAACTAGGGTTTAATCGCTCGGGCTTCATCAGATGAAATGATTATCCAGGTTGGCATTTGAAACAAGTAATATATATATACTGCTCCACCTCATCTGAACTCAAAGAATCATCACTAAACTCGCACTAATTAGACAAAATTGTTTGAAAAGTAACTGCACGTAACAAATGGGTAATCAAATAATTTCATGCATGAAAATGTTCAAATTAAGATTTCTAAGAGAGACACCTGGAAAGAAGAAAGCCTAACTATATAATAGCTAAGAAATAATTCGCTGTCATTTTTTTATTTTTTTTATTTTGTTAGAATAACAAATCCCATATGGAATATATAAAGTTGAGAATATATCACCCAAATTTATATTAAGTAGCATATCAAATTATCTAGTAATGAATCGATGTGTTATTGTTAATAAAATCACTTACATATATTACCATAATAATTAAAAGTATAACTTAAATTGAATAATTTCTTTAGAAAATTAAATAATTTTCTCAGAAACTAAATGAGCTCCTTGAAAAAAAAATTCTTTAAAAAATACCAAATATCATAAAAGATATTTAAAAACTAAGTTAACAAATATATTTTTGGTTTCAACTCCTTGCTGTGTCGGGAGAGCCTGAATTGATGTTTTGGTTTTCTTTTGATTTTCCATTTATAAACCATTACGTAAATATTATAAAGAATAAATCTAAAAATAACAAAATTTCATTCGATTAATTAGCTATGTAAGCTGCTCGAAATGGCCTTAGCTAAATCCAAGAGGGTGGACAGAACATGTGATTAATCATAAACAATTGCAGTAAAAGGCACCAGCTGCTAAGCGGAAAGTCTTCATGGTTAGGTATCTTGACAAGACGATTGTGATTTTGGCATTTCCTGTGTTCATGCTGTTGTTTTTCTAATTTCCACCGCTAGCTTTTGAAGGTTGTTGATAAATATAGGCTACAATTTACAAAAAATCAATAATTATCTTTACTCAAAATGATTTTATATTACAATTAAACATATGCTCTTGAATGAAAGATATTTTAGCTTAAAATATACCTAGTTCCATATTAGTTATTTTATGCTTAATTTATTAATTTAATTAATTATTTAGAATGAAGTTGATGAGTTCCAACTTGTAATCCTTTCATCATTAAAATTCAGATATTATATAAAAAGCTGAGATATACTGAAAAATTCACTGTCTGTTATTCATAAACGAGTGTTTATATAAAGCATATACAAAAGTAATCTTAATAAATGTGTTATAGTTGTATAATTAGTAAGCTCTCTAAATTAAGAAAGTGAGAATACAATGGGCTGGAGATATTACATTTCATAGCAGATCTCGTGGCTTGATGTTGCGTTGATTTGGAGAAGCTGTGATCATGAAGATATTGATCTGCAGAAGCTGTAATATGGGAGCTGTGAACATGGAGGTGTTCATCTGCAGGAGCTGTAATAAAAAATTATATGGGTTTACAGAAGGCTCTCTCTCTCTCTCTCTCTCTACACACACATATATATATATATATACACACACATATATATAACCCGATTAAGATTTGAAACTTCAACTAATTAATTCTCCGGGGAGTGGATTTTATAGGGTGATTATTTTTTATTTTATTTTATTTTTAATTATAAAAATAATTAAATTAAAATTTTTAAAAATATAAAAAAAATTTTTATTTATAAAAATAATTAAATTAAATTTTTTAAAAATATAAAAAATCCAAAACCAGTTTAAACTCATCGCTTTTGGTTCCATTTGTTAAGTTGTTTTAGAATAAAAACTGAAATCAGTAACCGGTTTTGATTCATTTCATTTATTTTATATTAAAAATAAAAATTTATATTGTTTTTTTGGTTTATTTATAATTTTTTATGGATTTGATTTTGATTTCAATTAGTTTTTTCAGTTTGATTTTTTTATTAATTTTAGTTTTGTTTCTTGGTTTAGGTTTATGAAATCAAATCAAATATTTTTAAAAATATTTTAATTGATTTAATTATTTTTTTATTATTTAATTTTTTCAGCTTAATCAATTTTTAAATTTTTTTACTCACCCCTGTAATTTCCTATAATTTATACTATCAAAGTCTTCAGCGAGTGAAACTTTTAATTTGGATACATATCGTGTGACTGAAGCATAAATTTAACTAAATTAAGGCCCATTAGTTGTTTCAATGAAACACCATATTTCATAACTGTATATAAAATCAAAAATCAAGGCCCATTAGGAACACCATATTTCATAACTGTATATAAAATTAAGGCCCATTAGACATTAGGAAGGAGAATAAAACATTAAAAAAATTTAAAAAAAGGTTACTCTTTTTTTTAACACATGGTTATTTATACATCACATACAAATGATATAAAATACGTTTCTTAAATCAACCCTAATTAACCTATATAGTAATTCATTAACACTTTATTTTGCCTCTCAAACTTGAAAGAATATTTAGAAATAGGAAGGAACTCTTGCTTATTGTTTTACATTAACTTTGATTCCTTTATATAAAAGTATTTATATCTTTTGTTAAACTTTACCTATTATAAAAGTACATCTAAGTGAAAATATAGCATAAAATTTTTATTCCTGTCTATATTTTTAATATTCATCTTAAATATGTTTTTTATTTAATCTTTAAATAAAAGAATTTGTAAAAATTATAATGCTAATATAATTTATGTACTTTTTTCAACCATAGTCGCATCTTGTTTGTCTCAAACCAAGTCCTCCATAGCAGGTGGTATGTACTTTTTTCAACCATAGTCGCATCTTCCTCCGAAGTTTGCTCCCCCTCCAATACCATATCAATTTTGTTTGTCTCAAACCAAGTCCTCCGCCATAGCAGGTGGCTCTAGTGGTCTCGGAGCTTGGTTGTTGTTGAAGTTTTGCAGCTGCTCTCTGTGCTTCTGCATGCCCTCCTCTGTCATCCCCTCCATTCGTGATCTGACTGCGTATGTGTTGAGCTTGAAGCTTGGTTGTTGTGATGGATGTCGGTTTGACTGCCTCATTCTTTCCAGCAAAACGGACTTAAGTGCCTGTTTAGCATTCAAGAAAGGTTTAAAAAACACAAGCTTTTCCCAATTCAATTGTCTTTGCCCCCTCTCTGTCTCTCTCCGAACATAAATGGTAAAAAATAGAAACAAGAACACAAAGGGCAAGGGGCAAAATCTAATTCATCTTCGATCAAAACAAGATAACCGGTAACCCCAACTTCTTTTTTTCTTGTTTAGGGATGAATTTGGTGAGTGTTTTTTCCTATTTCTGCCATTTGTGCTTTTTTTTTTTTCCTGAATATGCTAATTTGTTTGGATTTTTTTTATTTGTTTCTGGTTTTGTTTAACACTAAGGGCAAGGTGAGCAGCCCGATGATGCATTACAAAGTCAGAGGAGAGCAAGCCACCCGATGATGCTTTACAAAGTCCAGGATTGTTTGTGCAGATCTTAGCTGGGATATATCTTTTGTAGTAAGGTTCTGAAAATTTAAACGAAAAAACAGTTTAAACATTTTCAATAGTAGCCCAGATCCGCCCTTGCATACCGTTACCTTATCAATAGGAGCCTCATATGGATCGCAATTCGGATGCCGCCATTGATGCACTATGAGATAATAGTCTGCCACCATCCATGGACCTCTGAATAATGCATAATAACGATCCTCCAAATTGGAATGCTTGGCCGAAAAAAAATCATTCCCCAAATCAACCAACACCATATCTCCCTGAATTTCCTATAGCATTTGGAGTTTACATCAAATATGAGTATCCAGTCCTCCTTCCCGTAAGTTTGGCAATCAAGGTTTGACGCCAAGGTTCTCTGATGCGTCGCTTGCCCTCGACACTCAACTGAATTAATGGGCAATCATCGTCATCATCATCTGAAACGTATTCATCATACTCATTATCGCATGTTATCCTCTGATCTGTGTGACTATCTCCCACTAGACAATCCTTTTAGCTTAAGTTTCCTAAAGTTTCTCTCCCAGCAGCCAAACTATCAGGACTAGTTTCCTCCACTAGGCGGCGTTTTCCATTGTCCACTTTAACTTTCTTATTGGAACGTGATTATAAATCTGCCTCTTCAGCTGAAATCCCTAACTTCATTGGTCCCCTAAAAAAAATCAACAGTTAGTTAAGCGCTGCTCATATCATAGTTAATGCTCACATAATCATCTAGGTGGTGACCAAGTGGTAAGGACTTGAAATCAAGGGGTTTGCTTCCTTTGTCATTTCAGGTTCGAGTTCTTGGTTGCTCATATGATGGCCACTGGAGGCTTACATGGTCGTTAATTTCAGGGCCCGTAGGATTAATCGTGGTGCACGCAAGCTGGTCCAGACACCCACGTTAATTTAAAAAAAAAAAATTATGTGAAGCATATCATGACTAATTAAACATGTATATAATTATCTTACTAATATAAAACTTGGGGTACTGAAATCATTTCCTTCTTCTTTTCATGATTTAATCCTTCTTCATTTTAAATTTATCTTAAGAAATTATTTTGATTTTCTTTTTATAAAGTTATAATAGTATCAAATAAATATTAAAATATTTGATTTGTATTTAATTTAATTTTTTATCATATAATTAAGTAAAAAATAAATTTTAAAAAATAAAATTGTTAACCCATTAGAATCAATCACCGGAATCACAGATCTAGCTATTGAATTAAGCCACCTAGACAAGATTGATCTCGTAATTTTAATATTAAAAAAAATTATTTTAAATGTATTTTTTAAAATCATAGAACTTTTTTTTATCAATTTTATGGATTATTATTGGACCCACAATGGGTAATATTAAAAAAAATTATATAATTTAATTTTAAATTAAAATTAAATAAAAAATCATACAAAATTCAAAGTTATCTTTTAGATTAAGTTCGGAAATAATATTAAATAATTTTTTATAAAAAAAATATGTTAAATCTTCTTTTTATTTCGAACGTAGCGTAGCATGGCTATGTAGACTGGTGCCACCCTAATTAAAGAGGATCATCAATACATGGCCCCTGATGACCATGAAAGCGCAGCACCGCCCACATAATTCAAGAGGTGATTAAATTATCTTCACTGGTCGCTACGCACAGGTGCGCTCTATGGTCAGCTCCTGTCGACATTGGAGCCCTTTTTTCCTCGAGTGAGAAATTCTATTTTTTTTTTTGATTTACGTGGAGTGTCCGGGCCAGTTTGCGCGCACCACGACTAATCCTCACGGCCCACTGAATATTCTGCAAATCCAGTAGGCATATAAAGCACCACGAGGATAACAGACGTATACGCTAGGGCTTGAACTCAGGTGTAGTGAAATGAGACAAGTTTCTTCTACCGCTAAACCAAACCCTAGTTTGCAAGTGAGAAATTCAATCTTTCCATGGCGGAACGTCGTTGCATCCAACAATATGATGTTACGATAGAAAATTAATGTAATGTAACAGCTGGAAGCAAGAAAATTTATCAAACGTCCGCAGTGGATAATAATTAGAAACAACTTCTCTTGTATGCAGCTGTATTTTAATGGAAGAGGAATAGTTCATCCAAGTGTTCTTGAACCCCGCACTTGTATACGAGTTAACTTGGTGATCACTTAATTTAATTTTTGGTTTAGAGCGAGTTTTAGAAAAAAAGTCAAACATGAATTGATTTACTTTAATCCGGTTAATTTGATGAGTAAACTTGTGATATAATCAACAAAATCAAAATATAATAATATCATTTTAACAAAAATCTTAAAATTATCTTATTTTTAATTAATTCAGTTTAACTGTTCAATTTATAATTTAGACCTTATGTTAAACTACGAGTTAAACCAAATTTTATGAGTTTAATTCATGTTTATATTCTTTATAATCATTATAATAATTATGAAAATTTAGTAACTTATGAAATCTTCATGCTTTTCTTTTTTAATGAAAAAGATATGATTTAAAAAAAATTAATTGAATACCTAAATCTCTGAAGCCACAACAAAAAAATTATTTAAATAATATTTTAGAATTTTTTTAATTTTACTATTCAATTATATCATTTTATTTTTTTACTTTTTTTAATTTTATCCTTTAATATTAGGTTGTCTTAAAATTATGTTTCATGCTTGTTTCTATTTTTTCTGTGAAATTATATATTAATTCTCATGAAATTAGTTTTTTTTTCTTGATTTCATCTTCCAATATTAGATTTATTAGAAGAAAGGTTTCATAATAATTTTTAAAATATTTTCTATGAGGTTATTCTAATATAATGACTCAAGTTATAAGTTTCACAACTTTACCTGAATTGACTCAAATTATTTTTTGTTATTTTTTTAATTTAATATTTTTTTTTTAGTTTTGTTGGATTGATTAAGAATTGACCTTCATAATTTATATTAATTTTTTTTATAAGATTATCACAATCTTATAATACTATTTTTTTCTTTAATTTTCCTCTTTTTTTTTTTTATTTTTTAAATTCATTTTCTTTTAGATTTTAGCCTCCAACACTTAGTTTGTTAGAAAATAAATTTGGTGATTTTTTTTTTAAATTGCCTTTTTATGGGATAATTTTATTCTCAAAACTCAATTTACATGTTTAATGGGTTTACCCAAGTTAACATAAACTATTTTTTTTAAATTAATTTTTTTTTATTTTTATTCTTTAATATTTTTGGTTAATGAAAATTAAACTTTCTAATTTATTTTTATTTATTTTTTATAAAATTATTATGCTCTTATAATTTGAGTAATAAATTTTACAGGTTAATTAAAGTCGGTCTAAATAGATTTGACATATCATGTCATCATCTTAATATTTTTTAAAAATATCATTTAATATATTATCATTAAAATAAATTAAAAATATATACTGTACAATTATATCATAATTTTAATTCATTATTAATTTTTTTTATGTTAAAACAAATAATTTGTAACACATTTATATATTTTTTTCATTTAAACAAAAAATTAAACTTCACAATGTAGCGATAACCGAGAAACTAGTCTTTAACTACTCGACGTAGAGAGCCCCTTTCTATTCCTGCGTCCCGTTGCAGTCCTTTTAAAGTTTGAATTTAAAATCAACTGTTAAAAATTCCAAGTCTTAACCAATGAGATGTTTTCATGGAACATCTTTTCACAACTTTCAAAATCAAATTAACTATTTATCTCTATATTAAAAACACATTATATTTTGATAATTAAGTATCCCTTAGCTTTTCATTGTAATTCACATCCAAATAGATTTAAACCAATTATTTTTTTTATTTTTCATTCTTCCTTAATTAAATCTGGTTTGAGTAGTGATTGTCGGGCCAGCTTGCACGCACCACGATTAATTCTTACGGTCCACTGAATATCCTGCAAACTCAATAAACATGTAAGGCACCACGGGAGTAACATGCGTGCATGCTAGGGCTTGAACCCAGGTGTAGTGGAAGGAGACAAACCGCTTCCACCGCTAGACCAAGCTCTAGTTTGCAAGTGAGAAATTCAATCTTTCCATGGCGGAACGTCGTTGCATCCAACAATATGATGTTACGATAGAAAATTAATGTAATGTAACAGCTGGAAGCAAGAAAATTTATCAAACGTCCGCAGTGGATAATAATTAGAAACAACTTCTCTTGTATGCAGCTGTATTTTAATGGAAGAGGAATAGTTCATCCAAGTGTTCTTGAACCCCGCACTTGTATACGAGTTAACTTGGTGATCACTTAATTTAATTTTTGGTTTAGAGCGAGTTTTAGAAAAAAAGTCAAACATGAATTGATTTACTTTAATCCGGTTAATTTGATGAGTAAACTTGTGATATAATCAACAAAATCAAAATATAATAATATCATTTTAACAAAAATCTTAAAATTATCTTATTTTTAATTAATTCAGTTTAACTGTTCAATTTATAATTTAGACATTGTATTAAGTTACGAGTTGAGTCAAATTTAATGAGTTTAATTTATATTTAAAAAAACATATTCTTTAAAATTATTACAATAATTATGAAAATTTAGTAATTTATTAAATTTTCATGCTTTTTTTAATGGAAAAGATATGATTTTAAAAAAAAATTAATTGGATAGCTAAATCTCTGAGGCCACAACAAAAAAATCATTTAAATAGTATTTTAGGATTTTTTTATTTTTTTTAATTTTATTGTTTAATTATTTAATTTTTTTCAATTTCATACTTTCATGTTAGGTTGTCATGAAAATTATGTTTCATGCTTGTTTCAATTTTTTCTATCAAATTATATATTAGTTTTCATGAAATTAGTTTTTTTTTCTTGATTTTGTCTTCCAATATTATATTTATTAGAAGTAAGGTTTTGTAATAATTTTTAAAATATTTTCTATTAAGTTATTTTGATCTAATGACTCAAGTTACAAGTTTCACAACTTAACCTGAATTGACTTAAATTATTTTTTAACTTAATATTTTTTTTTAATTTTGTTGGATTGATTAGGAATTGACCTTCATAATTTATATTAATTTTTTTATAGGATTATACTCTCTTATAATACTATCTTTTTTTCTTTAATTTTCCTCTTTCTTTATTTTTTAAATTTATTTTCTTTTAGATTTTAGGCTCCAACATTTAGTTTGTTAGGAAATAAATTTGGTGATTTTTTTAAATTATTTTTTATGGGATAATTTTATTCTCAAAAATCAATTTACATGTTTAATGGGTTTATCCAAATTAACATAAGCTATTTTTTTAAATTAATTTTTTTTATTTTTATCCTTTAACATTCTTGGTTAATGAAAATTAAGCTTTCTAATTTATTTTTATTTGCTTTTTATAAAATCACTATACTCTCATAATTTGAATCATAAATTTTACAGATTAGTTAGGGTTGGTCCAAGTTGATTCGACATATCATGTCATCATCTTAATATTTTTAAAAAATATCATTTAATATATCATCATCAAAATAAATTAAAAAATATATATTGTACAATTATATCATAATTTTAATTCATTATTAATTTTTTTATGTTAAAACAAATAATTTGTAACATATTTTTGTTTTCATTTAAATAAAAAATTAAACTCCACAATGTAGCGATAACAAAGAAACTAGTCTTTAACTACTCGACATAGAGAGCCCCTTTCTATTCTTGCATCCCGTTGCAGTCCTTTTAAAGTTTGAATTTAATATCAACTGTTAAAAGTTCCAAGCCTTAACCATTGAGATGTTTTCATGGAACATCTTTTCACAAATTTCTATTTATCTCTATATTAAAAACAAATTATATTTTGATAATTAAGTATCCCTAAGCTTTTCATTGTAATTCACATCCCAATAGATTTAAACCAATTATTTTTATTTTATTTTATTCTTCCTTAATTAGATCTGGTTGGAGGAGTGATTAAAAGAAAACAACATAGATTTAAACTAATTATTTTTATTAAAACAATTACGTTTTATTTTATTTTATTTTTATAAGACATTCTATCATGTTTAGCTGGATTAATTAAATTATTAAAATTCATTTAAATCAAATCAAATCCAAAACTTATATTTGTAAGCTTCAAAATCTTAAACTTTCTAAATTAATCTATATTAGTACGAGTTTAATAACTTATCGATATGCCCATGTCACTACCTCCACAATCACAAGTTAATAGTGTGAAACTGAATAATTTCAATCTCATGCAAATGGCTGAAAATACGTGTCACGTATTAGGCAATAGGGGCGTCATCGCCATTTGAAAACCACAATATCGCTATTGATTACCATACACGGCCATCAAACCCCCGAAGTTATCGCTCCAGCCGACCATTTGACCTGAGTATGTTTTTTTCAAAGGGTCGTTCACCAACCGCTGTACACGTGGTATGATGTTCCAATTTCTGTTCTCTACAAAAAAAACTTTCAATCCATTCTCACTCTCATGAATAACAATGCATGGCCACTGTTCTATTTTAAAGCTTTGGCCCTTTCAGGTTGTGAGCATTTTGCGCTAGTAGCCTGCTAACTAGTGCTAAGCTGCTGACATGGCTGCTTGTTTGGTCGTTTTTCTCTTGGTTTTAGTCGGCCCTGGGGCTAGCGCTAGCTGCATTGGTTTGGGTTCAAGATTGGTCGCTCGTGATCAAAATGAAGCATGGGTTTCAGATAATGGCACTTTTGCCTTTGGTTTCGCTTCAGCGGCTACTGCTCGTGACAAATTCCAAGTGGCAATCTGGTTCGTAGATCTTCCTGGTGATCGAACCTTGGTCTGGTCAGCTAACAGGTACGCTTGCTTATGCTTATATTTATACCTGATGGTCTAAGAATTTGTTTTTGTTTAAAAAGGAGAACCTTGTACAAGTCCCAACGCTATACATTGTTTTTATTTGAGTTAATTCCTAAAATAATTTGTTTCAATTGGATCCTTAATATATCAGAAATCCTCAATCGCATCCCTTGGGATTTTCTTCAAACCTCGTCAGGTTCTATGTTCATTATAATTTTCATGTATAGTTTTGATTTCATGAATTAATTGCTGTTATTTTAAAGAGAACTTGACATATTAGAAAAGTTAAGATGATTTTAGATGGGAAGACTTGGAAGTTTAAATGGAAATCGATGTATAGTTTCGAGAATTATATAAGATAATCTATCAAGAAAATTTGAAAGCAAAAGTCTGACGTTCTTGGTTATTTATATGAGCAGAAAACAAAAGAAAGATAAATGGGCGATATATATGTATGGTTTCTGCATGCTTTAAAAGAGTTTGCTCTTGTATTATTCCTAACAGTTTCACTGTATTATTAATGTATTAAATCAGTATTTATAAGTTGCAAAGTCCATGAAAATCTGTTATAGATCATTAATGGCACTGAATCTTGACAAGGGAAAAAAGAGAAGGAGAAAAATCAGAGACATTTCTCCTTCTTTAGTCTTCACAGAAGCTCTTGCAGGTGACAATTTCTGAATTTGCTCCGTGATAATCTAATATATAGAAACTCTCTGGTCACCAAAAACGCATTCCTGGAGCTGGACACCACAGGCAACCTAGTCCTAATAGACGGGGACAGAACAGTCTGGATGTCAAACACCTCCGACGCAGGCGTTACATCAGCAAGCATGGAAGAAACTGGCAACTTCATCCTCCACTCTAACTCCAACCACTCAGCATGGCAAAGTTTTGAACACCCTTCTGATACTATTTTAATTCATTATTAATTTTTTTATGTTAAAACAAATAATTTGTAACATATTTTTGTTTTCATTTAAATAAAAAATTAAACTCCACAATGTAGCGATAACAAAGAAACTAGTCTTTAACTACTCGACATAGAGAGCCCCTTTCTATTCTTGCATCCCGTTGCAGTCCTTTTAAAGTTTGAATTTAATATCAACTGTTAAAA
>NW_011500900.1:5796-28582 GCF_000495115.2 Populus euphratica | reverse complement strand
CTGAATAATTTCAATCTCATGCAAATGGCTGAAAATACGTGTCACGTATTAGGCAATAGGGGCGTCATCGCCATTTGAAAACCACAATATCGCTATTGATTACCATACACGGCCATCAAACCCCCGAAGTTATCGCTCCAGCCGACCATTTGACCTGAGTATGTTTTTTTCAAAGGGTCGTTCACCAACCGCTGTACACGTGGTATGATGTTCCAATTTCTGTTCTCTACAAAAAAAACTTTCAATCCATTCTCACTCTCATGAATAACAATGCATGGCCACTGTTCTATTTTAAAGCTTTGGCCCTTTCAGGTTGTGAGCATTTTGCGCTAGTAGCCTGCTAACTAGTGCTAAGCTGCTGACATGGCTGCTTGTTTGGTCGTTTTTCTCTTGGTTTTAGTCGGCCCTGGGGCTAGCGCTAGCTGCATTGGTTTGGGTTCAAGATTGGTCGCTCGTGATCAAAATGAAGCATGGGTTTCAGATAATGGCACTTTTGCCTTTGGTTTCGCTTCAGCGGCTACTGCTCGTGACAAATTCCAAGTGGCAATCTGGTTCGTAGATCTTCCTGGTGATCGAACCTTGGTCTGGTCAGCTAACAGGTACGCTTGCTTATGCTTATATTTATACCTGATGGTCTAAGAATTTGTTTTTGTTTAAAAAGGAGAACCTTGTACAAGTCCCAACGCTATACATTGTTTTTATTTGAGTTAATTCCTAAAATAATTTGTTTCAATTGGATCCTTAATATATCAGAAATCCTCAATCGCATCCCTTGGGATTTTCTTCAAACCTCGTCAGGTTCTATGTTCACTATAATTTTCATGTATAGTTTTGATTTCATGAATTAATTGATGTTATTTTGAAGAGAACTTGACATATTAGAAAAGTTAAGATGATTTTAGATGGGAAGACTTGGAAGTTTAAATGGAAATCGATGTATAGTTTCGAGAATTATATAAGATAATCTATCAAGAAAATTTGAAAGCAAAAGTCTGACGTTCTTGGTTATTTATATGAGCAGAAAACAAAAGAAAGATAAATGGGCGATATATATGTATGGTTTCTGCATGCTTTAAAAGAGTTTGCTCTTGTATTATTCCTAACAGTTTCACTGTATTATTAATGTATTAAATCAGTATTTATAAGTTGCAGAGTCCATGAAGATCTGTTATAGATCATTAATGGCACTGAATCTTGACAAGGGAAAAAAGAGAGAGAAAAATCAAAGACATTTCTCCTTCTTTAGTCTTCACAGAAGCTCTTGCAGGTGACAATTTCTGAATTTGCTCCGTGATAATCTAATATATAGAAACTCTCTGGTCACCAAAAACGCATTCCTGGAGCTGGACACCACCGGCAACCTAGTCCTAATAGACGGGTACAGAACAGTCTGGATGTCAAACACCTCCGACGCAGGCGTTACATCAGCAAGCATGGAAGAAACTGGCAACTTCATCCTCCACTCTAACTCCAACCACTCAGCATGGCAAAGTTTTGAACACCCTTCTGATACTTTACTTCCAAACCAGCCTTTAACAGTATCTCTTGAACTAACATCAGTACCAAAATCACCTTCACAAGGTGGCTATTACTCTCTCAAAATGTTACAACAGCCCACTTCACTAAGCCTTGCTTTAACATATAACTTGCCTGAAACCTATGATGCTGCACCTGAAACTTATGCAAACTATTCCTACTGGCCTGGGCCGGACATTTCGAATGTTACGGGGGATGTGGTTGCGGTTTTAGATGAAGAGATGTTTTCATGGAACATCTTTTCACAAATTTCTATTTATCTCTATATTAAAAACAAATTATATTTTGATAATTAAGTATCCCTAAGCTTTTCATTGTAATTCACATCCCAATAGATTTAAACCAATTATTTTTATTTTATTTTATTCTTCCTTAATTAGATCTGGTTGGAGGAGTGATTAAAAGAAAACAACATAGATTTAAACTAATTATTTTTATTAAAACAATTACGTTTTATTTTATTTTATTTTTATAAGACATTCTATCATGTTTAGCTGGATTAATTAAATTATTAAAATTCATTTAAATCAAATCAAATCCAAAACTTATATTTGTAAGCTTCAAAATCTTAAACTTTCTAAATTAATCTATATTAGTACGAGTTTAATAACTTATCGATATGCCCATGTCACTACCTCCACAATCACAAGTTAATAGTGTGAAACTGAATAATTTCAATCTCATGCAAATGGCTGAAAATACGTGTCACGTATTAGGCAATAGGGGCGTCATCGCCATTTGAAAACCACAATATCGCTATTGATTACCATACACGGCCATCAAACCCCCGAAGTTATCGCTCCAGCCGACCATTTGACCTGAGTATGTTTTTTTCAAAGGGTCGTTCACCAACCGCTGTACACGTGGTATGATGTTCCAATTTCTGTTCTCTACAAAAAAAAACTTTCAATCCATTCTCACTCTCATGAATAACAATGCATGGCCACTGTTCTATTTTAAAGCTTTGGCCCTTTCAGGTTGTGAGCATTTTGCGCTAGTAGCCTGCTAACTAGTGCTAAGCTGCTGACATGGCTGCTTGTTTGGTCGTTTTTCTCTTGGTTTTAGTCGGCCCTGGGGCTAGCGCTAGCTGCATTGGTTTGGGTTCAAGATTGGTCGCTCGTGATCAAAATGAAGCATGGGTTTCAGATAATGGCACTTTTGCCTTTGGTTTCGCTTCAGCGGCTACTGCTCGTGACAAATTCCAAGTGGCAATCTGGTTCGTAGATCTTCCTGGTGATCGAACCTTGGTCTGGTCAGCTAACAGGTACGCTTGCTTATGCTTATATTTATACCTGATGGTCTAAGAATTTGTTTTTGTTTAAAAAGGAGAACCTTGTACAAGTCCCAACGCTATACATTGTTTTTATTTGAGTTAATTCCTAAAATAATTTGTTTCAATTGGATCCTTAATATATCAGAAATCCTCAATCGCATCCCTTGGGATTTTCTTCAAACCTCGTCAGGTTCTATGTTCATTATAATTTTCATGTATAGTTTTGATTTCATGAATTAATTGCTGTTATTTTAAAGAGAACTTGACATATTAGAAAAGTTAAGATGATTTTAGATGGGAAGACTTGGAAGTTTAAATGGAAATCGATGTATAGTTTCGAGAATTATATAAGATAATCTATCAAGAAAATTTGAAAGCAAAAGTCTGACGTTCTTGGTTATTTATATGAGCAGAAAACAAAAGAAAGATAAATGGGCGATATATATGTATGGTTTCTGCATGCTTTAAAAGAGTTTGCTCTTGTATTATTCCTAACAGTTTCACTGTATTATTAATGTATTAAATCAGTATTTATAAGTTGCAAAGTCCATGAAAATCTGTTATAGATCATTAATGGCACTGAATCTTGACAAGGGAAAAAAGAGAAGGAGAAAAATCAGAGACATTTCTCCTTCTTTAGTCTTCACAGAAGCTCTTGCAGGTGACAATTTCTGAATTTGCTCCGTGATAATCTAATATATAGAAACTCTCTGGTCACCAAAAACGCATTCCTGGAGCTGGACACCACAGGCAACCTAGTCCTAATAGACGGGGACAGAACAGTCTGGATGTCAAACACCTCCGACGCAGGCGTTACATCAGCAAGCATGGAAGAAACTGGCAACTTCATCCTCCACTCTAACTCCAACCACTCAGCATGGCAAAGTTTTGAACACCCTTCTGATACTTTACTTCCAAACCAGCCTTTAACAGTATCTCTTGAACTAACATCAGTACCAAAATCACCTTCACAAGGTGGCTATTACTCTCTCAAAATGTTACAACAGCCCACTTCACTAAGCCTTGCTTTAACATATAACTTGCCTGAAACCTATGATGCTGCACCTGAAACTTATGCAAACTATTCCTACTGGCCTGGGCCGGACATTTCGAATGTTACGGGGGATGTGGTTGCGGTTTTAGATGAAGCAGGAAGCTTTGGAATTGTGTATGGTGAATCATCAAATGGAGCAGTTTATGTGTATAAAAATGATGGTGACTATAATGGATTAGGTTTCGCTTCAAGTCAATCAAGTACTCGGTTATCAGTTCTTCGAAGACTAATTCTTGAGACTAACGGAAATTTGAGATTGTATAGATGGGATAACGATGTTAATGGTTCGAGGCAGAAAGAAAACAACATAGATTTAAACTAATTATCCCGAAGTTATCGCTCCAGCCGACCATTTGACCTGAGTATGTTTTTTTCAAAGGGTCGTTCACCAACCGCTGTACACGTGGTATGATGTTCCAATTTCTGTTCTCTACAAAAAAAACTTTCAATCCATTCTCACTCTCATGAATAACAATGCATGGCCACTGTTCTATTTTAAAGCTTTGGCCCTTTCAGGTTGTGAGCATTTTGCGCTAGTAGCCTGCTAACTAGTGCTAAGCTGCTGACATGGCTGCTTGTTTGGTCGTTTTTCTCTTGGTTTTAGTCGGCCCTGGGGCTAGCGCTAGCTGCATTGGTTTGGGTTCAAGATTGGTCGCTCGTGATCAAAATGAAGCATGGGTTTCAGATAATGGCACTTTTGCCTTTGGTTTCGCTTCAGCGGCTACTGCTCGTGACAAATTCCAAGTGGCAATCTGGTTCGTAGATCTTCCTGGTGATCGAACCTTGGTCTGGTCAGCTAACAGGTACGCTTGCTTATGCTTATATTTATACCTGATGGTCTAAGAATTTGTTTTTGTTTAAAAAGGAGAACCTTGTACAAGTCCCAACGCTATACATTGTTTTTATTTGAGTTAATTCCTAAAATAATTTGTTTCAATTGGATCCTTAATATATCAGAAATCCTCAATCGCATCCCTTGGGATTTTCTTCAAACCTCGTCAGGTTCTATGTTCATTATAATTTTCATGTATAGTTTTGATTTCATGAATTAATTGCTGTTATTTTAAAGAGAACTTGACATATTAGAAAAGTTAAGATGATTTTAGATGGGAAGACTTGGAAGTTTAAATGGAAATCGATGTATAGTTTCGAGAATTATATAAGATAATCTATCAAGAAAATTTGAAAGCAAAAGTCTGACGTTCTTGGTTATTTATATGAGCAGAAAACAAAAGAAAGATAAATGGGCGATATATATGTATGGTTTCTGCATGCTTTAAAAGAGTTTGCTCTTGTATTATTCCTAACAGTTTCACTGTATTATTAATGTATTAAATCAGTATTTATAAGTTGCAAAGTCCATGAAAATCTGTTATAGATCATTAATGGCACTGAATCTTGACAAGGGAAAAAAGAGAAGGAGAAAAATCAGAGACATTTCTCCTTCTTTAGTCTTCACAGAAGCTCTTGCAGGTGACAATTTCTGAATTTGCTCCGTGATAATCTAATATATAGAAACTCTCTGGTCACCAAAAACGCATTCCTGGAGCTGGACACCACAGGCAACCTAGTCCTAATAGACGGGGACAGAACAGTCTGGATGTCAAACACCTCCGACGCAGGCGTTACATCAGCAAGCATGGAAGAAACTGGCAACTTCATCCTCCACTCTAACTCCAACCACTCAGCATGGCAAAGTTTTGAACACCCTTCTGATACTTTACTTCCAAACCAGCCTTTAACAGTATCTCTTGAACTAACATCAGTACCAAAATCACCTTCACAAGGTGGCTATTACTCTCTCAAAATGTTACAACAGCCCACTTCACTAAGCCTTGCTTTAACATATAACTTGCCTGAAACCTATGATGCTGCACCTGAAACTTATGCAAACTATTCCTACTGGCCTGGGCCGGACATTTCGAATGTTACGGGGGATGTGGTTGCGGTTTTAGATGAAGCAGGAAGCTTTGGAATTGTGTATGGTGAATCATCAAATGGAGCAGTTTATGTGTATAAAAATGATGGTGACTATAATGGATTAGGTTTCGCTTCAAGTCAATCAAGTACTCGGTTATCAGTTCTTCGAAGACTAATTCTTGAGACTAACGGAAATTTGAGATTGTATAGATGGGATAACGATGTTAATGGTTCGAGGCAGTGGGTTCCAGAGTGGGCTGCAGTGTCAAACCCTTGTGAGATTGCTGGAATATGTGGTAATGGGGTGTGTAATTTGGATAGAAGCAAGACTATTGCTTCTTGTTCATGCTTGCCTTGTACTTCCAAGGCAGGAGGCGATAACTTCTGCTCGGAGAACTCATCGTCGATTGGAAGATGTGGTTCGAGAAACGCAAATCAGACATCTGAGTTCAAGATTGCAGCAGTGCAGCAAACAAATTACTATTTCTCCGATTTTTCGGTGATTGCAAACTACAGTGACATTCCTACAGTGTCAAAGTGTGGTGATGCTTGCCTATCAGATTGTGAGTGTGTGGCTTCTGTTTATGGGCTTGATGATGAGAATCCTTATTGCTGGATACTGAGGAGCTTAGACTTTGGTGGATATGAGGACCCTGGATCCACCTTGTTTGTGAAGGTTAGAGCGAATGAATCGATGACTCTAGGAGGCAATAAAAGTGGGTCTGATAATAGTGATACAAAAAGGAAGGTTTTGCTTGTACCTATAGTTCTCAGCATGACATTTCTTGTTGTCCTCCTATGCCTATTACTATATCACAATGTTCACAAAAAGAGATCCTTGAGAAGAGCTATGGAAAGCTCTCCTATTCTTCCTGGCGTTCCAATACATTTTACTTACCGAGGCTTGCAAATTCGCACCTGCAATTTTTCACAGCTGCTCGGAACAGGTAAATATTGATCAGAAATGATGCCATGTCTACTAAAGAAACAGAGGAATTGAAACAGAGGAAATTTGAGTCAATTGAGCTTTGTTTATGATTTTATGCATGCTATCGCTGTGTTGCAGGAGGATTTGGGAGTGTATACAAAGGAAGCCTTGGAGATGGAACTTTGGTTGCTGTAAAGAAACTAGACAAGGTTTTGCCTCATGGGGAGAAAGAATTTATAACTGAAGTTAACACCATAGGCTCTATGCACCACATGAACTTGGTTCGTCTTTGCGGGTACTGCTCCGAGGGATCGCATCGGTAAGAAATGTTTCTCAGAAAACAGTTTGGTCATTTCAATGTGTTGAAAAACCTCAAATGTCATTGGTTCATCCAACATTCTTCAGATACTAGAGTCTAAAACATGGTTTATTGGTTCATTGGCATTGGCATGCAGTCTCCTAGTTTATGAGTTTCTGAAAAATGGGTCTTTAGACAAATGGATCTTTCCATCATATAGTTTCCGAGACAGACTGCTGGATTGGTCAACGCGCTTCGATATAGCCATAGCTACTGCGCAAGGGATTGCATACTTTCACGAACAGTGCAGGAACCGGATAATTCATTGCGATATCAAGCCAGAGAACATTCTGTTAGATGAGAACTTCTGTCCTAAAGTATCAGATTTTGGACTAGCTAAGTTTATGGGAAGAGAGCATTCACATGTTGTTACCATGGTTCGAGGAACAAGAGGGTATTTGGCTCCAGAATGGATTAGCAACAGGCCGATTACTGTAAAGGCTGATGTTTATAGTTATGGGATGCTTCTTTTGGAGATTGTTGGTGGCAGGAGAAACCTCGACATGTCTTTTGATGCAGAGGACTTCTTTTACCCTGGGTGGGCTTTTAAGGTGTCTAAATTAAGTTTTCTCCCTCAACCCTACCTACAATGAGTGCTTCATGGCAGTAATTCTTGTTTAATCTGATCATTTCTTCAATGGACTTGTGCAGGCGATGACGAATGATACGCCACTGAGAGCAGCAGATCGCAGACTGGAAGGATCAGTAAAAGAAGAAGAGCTAATGAGAGCACTGAAAGTGGCATTTTGGTGCATTCAAGATGAGGTCTTCATGAGACCTTCAATGGGAGAAGTAGTGAAAATAGAAGGATCAATGGATATAAACACCCCGCCAATGCCACACAGTTTTGGAATTGATAGAAGAAGGCTTAGAACAAGTTTACAAGGCCATGAAGAGAGAATTCAATCAATATAGCTCCTTCACCACTGCTACAGATCTTCCATCATCTCGTGCTACATGCAGTAATTCAGCAATGTCACCTAGATAGGGAAACCGACACAATTTTGTTTGTGCAGTTGATATCACTCGGTTCATTTAAGCTCTAGCCTTTTCATGTTGCAGATGGAGCCGCCTAAGACAAAAAAATGAAAGATACAAGAAAAAATAAAAAAACATGTTTAGTTAGAAAAACAAACATATAAAATAAATTTGTATTTGAGACAATTTTACAATGAATTTTTATTTTTTTAATTTATATTTGATATAAAATAAGTAGTACGAGACATCTTCTAATTTATATTTGATATAAAATAAGTAGTATGAGACATCTTCATTTTATTTTTTTATTTATATTTTTATTTATTTATTTTGAGACAGTGTTCCAATATTATTCTAAAAACAAACTAAAACATTTCTAACACAAAAAAAAAAAACTAAGCAATTTGCTTTTTCACTAAAATACATTACTAAAAATAGAGCTAATAACATTATCATCAATTGCCATTAAATCCTTTTTTTTTTACTAGAAAGTAGTTCATCACAATGATTTCATAGATGGGGATCATGTCTCAAGATAGCATGTAAATAAATTGAATATATCATACTAATTTTTATAATTTTTAAAGTCCAAAATTTTCATAATATTAATATTAGAAGATGATCTAATGTTTAGAAATATGTTCATAGGTTTAATTTATTAAATTTTTTTAAATACACCAAGCAGCTGTAAAGGATATATTTTTGAATTCATCTAAAAAATAATTTAATTTCAATCAATTCATAATAATATTCTCTTTTCTGTCAAGAAAGGAAAAAAAACACCTTTAAAATACTATGCTTAGAATTTTTCAAATTACAAGATTGACCTTGAAAAAACTTAGAATTTTATAAAATTTGAAATCCAATTTCTAATTGGGCCTCATCTTATTACTGTATGAAAATCTCATTACAATCAAGCCCAACTCACTTTTACTGTGATCCAATTTCATTTTTTTTTATATGCATATTTTATGTTTTAAAAATATTTTAAAAAACTTTTAATTTTTAAATTATATATTAATATCAAAAATAAATTTTAAAAAATAAAAAATAAATTTTTTTAATATATTTTCATATAAAAAATACTATCCACGTTTAATATATTTTTATATAAAAAATACTATCCACATTTCCAAACATCCCAAAACTTAACTTGAAAGAAACCATTTTTTCCGGTAGCAGTAGACTACTGTTTTAAAAAACTAGGGCTTTTAAAGAAGAAGCTCAGCCTAAAACCCCCACTCTCTCCGTGGAGGAAAATAAATAAAAATAAAAAGAAGAAAAGCACCGCGAGAGAGAGAGAAGCAGTAGAAATGGGTAGCGAACAGGACATGAGTAACTGGACTGATCTGCTTCACTCCTCTACTAAGCTTGTCGAACAAGCCGCTCCTTCTGCTCAGTTCCCTCCTCTTCAGGTTCTTCTTTCCTTTTCCTTTTCCTTCATGTTTTAAAATAACCGTTACAAAACTCTAGTTATACTTCTAGTCACCGTTAATCATCATTTTCTTTTCTTCTTATTCAGTAAAGGCGCAACGAAAAAGTTGAAAAAAATTAATTGAAAGCTCGATTTATTTAACATTGCGAATTTTTTCTTTCGTATTTGGAGAATTATACTGCCTTGTTTGAAGAAAAAAAAGAATTTTTTGCATTTGCGTTCAATTAAATTCCTTTACCGTTTTATCATTCATCAAATAAATATTTTTCTTGTGATTATTATGACAATTAGAAGTAGTGCATTTTGCTGTTTTATTTTAATTTCATGACTTTATATGTTTTTTTGTGTATGTTAAAGAGAAACTTAGATCAATTAGAAGCATTATCAAAGAAACTCAAGGCGAAAACTATAAGAACTGAGGCTCCTTCGCAATCTGTTGCCGCTACAAGGTTGTTTTTTCGGAGTACTTTCTCATTTTTTCTCTATCAATTTTTAAATATTGTTTTCTGTGATTTCTTGCCCCTTAGAGGCGGCATTTATTGAACTCTTGGGAGTGAGAAGAATCTTGAATGGGTCATGGGTGTGGTTTATTTGTATTGTTTGATGTATGCACAGGCTTCTTGCGCGTGAAGGGATAAATGCAGAGCAGCTTGCTCGAGATCTTAAGTCTTTTGAATTGAAGGTAAAATTTAGCTTGCATTTTGATTACCATTTATAACCTAGCCTCAGTAGAAGTAGTCATGCAAATTTATTTTTCTAAACAGTTGATGAATGACTGTAGAGTACAATAGTCTAATGAAAAACAAGTTTCTTATGTCTTATTGAATGAAATTAAGATTATAATAGTAGTTCGTTAATACGGCCTTGTTTCTGTAAGCATGCTTATCTTGCTTTTGGAAACTATTTTGTAGACAACATTTGAGGATGTGTTTCCTGCCGAGGCAACAAGTGTTGAAGAGTATCTACAACAGGTAATTTTGCTGTTTAGTTATGATTTGATCAACAGATCTATGATACTGTTGATATTACTGTCTTCAACTCTATCATCTGTTTTTGTTGGCATAGATAATATTTTTCACTGCTATTCTGTTGACTTTTCAAATGTGTTGTTACATATTCTGTTAAATTTAGTAATGGGTTGTACCAAAGAACTAAAACATGAGCACATAATCATTCTGTTTGCTACATGCTGCTTGACGGAAGTGCTCGTTTATTAGTATCAAAAGTAGAAAAACCTTAAGATTGAATATTAGTTCGTGTAGCATCCCGATCATGGTGAAGTCACTAATGAAATTCCTCCACCCAAAAGCCAAAAGCAGTTGTTCACAGGACTCAGAGAAATACTAGCTGCGCCTTCTCTCCATCCTCGATTCTATGAGCAGTTTTTGTTGGCATAGGGAATATTTTACACTGTTATTCTGTTCACTGTTCAAATGTGTTGTTTACATGCTCTGTTAAATTTAGTTATGGGTTGTACCAAAGAACTAAAACATGAACACAGAATCATCCTGTTTTCTACATGCTGCTTGACAGAAGAGCTCATGTATTAATATTGAAATTAGAAAAAAACTTAAAGATTGAATCTTAGTTTTTGCTATAAATAATGGTTTTTTCTAGTCACGTTCTTCTTCTTTCATTTGTCTGAAAAGAAGTAATGATTTCTCTTTCCCCAGAAATGATGACTTTCTGAGACTGCTTAAAGAAGAAGATTTTTGAAACTAGCCATCTAATTTGGCAATCTTGTTTGTTTGGTCACTGTATGATGATACCATTTTCTTTCATCATGGTTTTATATGCATGGAAACTTCCCAAAATTCTTGTGTAGAATTGGTTGAAGGGCAACGTAAAGTTATCCTCCTTAAATGCTGAAGAGATATGGCCAGCAAAATTTCTTGAAAATATCAAACTAATGTATTGGAACAAACGCGATATTGTTTAAGCTTCATATCTGTTTGGAAGGGAAAAGATTTTGGAAGAAAAGCTTCATTAGTTGTCTTAAAATATTTTCCTTTAAGCTTCATGAATTGTCCTAAAGCATTCTTCTTTTTTTTGTTAAAGTTTGGAAAAAAGAAAAATAGTAGCCTGAAAGCTGTTCTAATCTTTGAGCTGGTGCCAATATGTCTCTATGTAATAGCATAGTTTTGTTTTCCGATCTTGTTGCTTGGAACCTTTGAACTGAAACTTTCAATTAAGGTGGTTATTCTTTCCCATGTTTCATGAGTTTTTTCGTGTTTAATTCATAGATGGATGATGCTGTTACATGCAATTGGCTGATAAATGATTTAATATCTTAGGCAATTCATTTTCATTTGGTTGTGGAACTCTGCTTTGTCTGAAGTAGTTTCCTCCAACCACTTAGATGAATGCTTTTGCTTCTTAAAAAGTGTTTTTTGCTTTGTCTGAAGTAGTTTCCTCCAACCATTTAGATGAATGCTTTTGCTTCTTAAATTTTTTTTTTCTGGTTTGATGGTGTTACATTTTGTGCAATTTTTGTCTTTAGGTACATGAAATGGCAATGGTATCAGCCATTCAGGAAGCTCAGAAGGATAACGTAAGAAGTTTTAATGATTACATGATGAAAGTTTTGGAGGTTAGTGCCATACAGCATGTATTTGAAATGTTGGTATAATTTTGTTTATTGCCAATATATATAAGCTGCTAAAGCAATCACAGTTTCAACTTCTTAGTAACAATATTTTATATGGTAAAGTGACTTTAAGTCCCTATACTTTCCCTATATTTTTCCTAGTGTTTTACTTACTCTTGAAGTTTTCTTGAATTTGCAATTTTACCCATATATAATAGCTTGCTGGAATGCAGGCTAATCCACACAAAATATGGGATTGAACGCGCAATATACTAGTCATTTGACTCAAGCTTTGCCGTGGGTTGGATAATTTCTTTTGGCGCAAAAAAAAATATGCAAGCTTTTCAAATGTGTTTTCTTTTTTTTTTTGTTAAAAAAAATTATAAATAAAAAATCATGTGCATGCATTTAATTAAATACATTGAGAAGTATTTGTGCCAATAAATGCAAAAAATAAAGTGTCAACACTTCATTTAACTTGTCTCGCTGTAGGTCGAATAATATTTTTTATAATGCAAAAGAATTAACATATAGGTGTTATCACTGCATTTTTTAACATCGAGAAAAAAATATAATCGTGAATGAAAATGTCAATACTAACATATAATAAAATATAGTTAAAATCATATGCGTTAATAAAAAAAATATAAGATCTCAAATTAATTTTTAAGGTGGCAGAAATATGGAATAATGTTGCAATTGCTATGGTGAAACACCATTTCCGTCATTTGACTCAAGCTTTGCCGTGGGTTGGATAATTTCTTTTGGCACAAAAAAAAATATGCAAGCTTTTCAAATGTGTTTTCTTTTTTTTTTTGTTAAAAAAAATTATAAATAAAAAATCATGTGCATGCATTTAATTAAATGCATTGAGAAGTATTTTGCCAATAAATGCAAAAAATAAAGTGTCAACACTTCATTTAACTTGTCTCACTGGAGGTTGAATAATATTTTTTATAATGAAAAAGAATTAACATATAGGTGTTATTACTGTATTTTTTAAAATTGAGAAAAAAATATAATCGTGAATGAAAATGTCGATACTAACATATAATAAAATATAGTTAAAATCATATGCGTTAATAAAAAAAATATAAGATCTCAAGCTAATTTTTAATGTGAAAAAAATATGGAATAATGTTGCAATTGCTATGGTGAAACCATTTCCATAGTCTTTATATAATAATTTTTCAAAAAAAAGAAAAGGTGTAGAAAACATTACAAAAGAATAAAAATAAGAAAAAAAAAAAAAGTATCAATAGGCCAAATGTACAATGATAAATATTCAAAGTGTAAAAAATAAAAATAAATAAATTGTCTAAAAAAAAATGTAAAGAAAAAAAAAAGGAAAAACTTGTTTTCTTTAATTAAAAAAACCCTGAAAATTACAAATTTGCCACCGCTACAGTAGAAAATTTGGCAAATTTTGCAATTATGCCATTTCTACAGGAAAGCACCATTTCCTTTTAGTATATGTATAATAATTCAATGCATCTTGGTATTGGTACCCACTAAATTTTCATCCAACCCTGCTACCTATTCAAATGGACAGGACCCTAGTAAAACAAACTATAGGTGTTGCTGTGCAACCTTTTGAACTTTAAGGAGTGAAGTGGACCATTGTATAAATTAAACTAGTAATATACACTTTGCCCTTAATCTTGTCAGTGGCAAAAAAATGTCATAGTATTTTACTTTTGAGCAATTATATTTTAAGAAGTTAAAAAATAATGTCATAACTAACTTGGTTGTTTGTAGATTTATAAAAATGTAAAACTCACTACCACTGATACATGAAGGGTTCTATGGTGTTAAGAGATAGACAGGGATTTGAGTGGATGTGATTGCCTATTAGAGTGCTAGTGAGATATGTCTTAGTGAATGATTTGACATTCTGTTTAGACTTCTGTGAAAATTATGTTATTCAAAAAGTCACATCTGCAACTAATTAAGAAGGCTAATTCTAGTCTCCTCTAAGTCTTGCTGTTTAATGATGTTGTACTCCCTTGACTATCTCTCTCCATAAAATCTGTTTTGATTAGTATGCCTACCATGGTGGCAAAGCCTTGGCCCATTCAGATGGAGGAGGGTGGGAAAGTATACAAATGAATTTTCAGAGCTGGTTTTGTCATTTAAAGGCACTGTTTTGAGTTCAAGAACCAAAAGAGACATTGATAACTTCTTAGATGTTTTTGTGCTTGCTAGGTTTTCACTTTGGTTGATCAGCCAAACTTGATATTTTGCAGGAGGATTGGCAAAAGGAAAGGCGTGACTTTCTTCAGAGCTTGAGCCGAATTTCATCATTACCCAAGACTAACTTAGTTGATACAAGCACTGGGGTTACTCGTTCTCGTCAAATAGCTTCTCTGTCTTCCCGCCCTCATGTTTCTTCTGGTTCATCTGGCATGGAAAATTTACCTTTAGCTAACAAATCCTCTGTGGAGAAAAAAGCTTCAGCATATGCTGAGGCTGTGAAGAATCTGAACCGTGCACGAGAGCATGGCTCACAGTTTAAAGTAAGGCTGGTTTTGTTGACACCTTTTCTCTATCAAAACTTGTTTCTGCATCTTCTAGAGAGAAATCCACTTCTTGACTAGCTATAGACTAAAGAAAAATAGTGAATCCAATATTCAACAGCATTTTTTTCTATGAAATGTACCTCAAGTTTCAGAATGGAGGATTTATCTACTGAAGACTAGAAAGAATATTCCTTATCAATGATAGTTACAGCTGGCATCTCATGGATTTGAGAAAGGCAACACTGAGACAGCCTGCGAATAATCAAGATTTATATGCAGTATTTTTATATCAACTTGCTGGTTGAAAGGCATCTATGCTGTCTCCTTTACATGCTGTTTCCTTGACATGAGGCAGCATTTTTAGCTTGCTCTGTCCTTTTTATGTTCTTTCTTCTTTTAAATTATCACATCAAAGTATTCTTCAGAAATCTCTAAACTGTCCTTGGACCATGGGTGACCAGCATTTTTTTCTTATATTTTATATTTTGGTGGTCCAATTCTAGTGATTCAATTTGATAGAGTACCTTGCCTTGATGCTCATTGGGAGCTTATTAAGAAACTTTATCATAGAATTATTATTATTTTTTTACCATAAATAGAAAGTCTAGCATTGAGAACTGGAGATGCATTTTTTGTAGAATTATATTTTTAATCTTTTTTCACCATAAGCTTTTCTGCAATGCACACTTTTGATGTCTGACAGCACCGGTATCAACTCTAACACAAAATTGGTAAGGGATTGGATTTTGTTCAAAATACCACTATAGCAGAACCATAAGCATCAAATAAAGAGTAGGGGCACTAATGAAGTGGCTGAGACTAGAGATTCAGCCACTACTATTCTGAGGTATCATGCCTGAGAGGGAATGCATCTTGCATTTTAGGGGTATGGCAATTTATGACATGCATAACACAAACGATTAGATATTTCTTCTCAATTCTCTTCTAACAAACATTACAGCCACATGCTAGCTTCTTTATGTATGCATCCATGTTAGGCACTCCATAACTAAGTAACCAAAGATATGTATTAGCATACAAGCACACAGTTTAAAGAAAGCACACGAACACCCATCTTAGTGGTTTCCAAGTTCTTTGAGGGAAAAGATGCTATGCCCATTTGTTCTGATAATATGTTTCCTCAAGCTGTCATATGGAACCTGCATGGCTAGGAAGTAAGATATTCAAAGACCATTATGCTTCTGTGTCATCTTCTCCTGTTTAGGTTCTCTTAACAGGACACTGGGGTTGTTGATATATGTATAATTTATTTCATGCAGCCTGCAACAGCTTTCAAGGGTGCTTATGAAAGCTTAGGTGCTGAAGTATCAGGTGGAAAATCTGTTAACATGCAAAAGATATGGCATCTTGTTCAGGTATACTTTTTAACTGTTTTCTTATTTTCCTGAGATAGGTTATAGTGGGACTGTTATAGAGTTTTTTAAGTTTTCATATGAACAGTTCTTTATATTTGATAAATCCAGTATATTATTTCATTTTAAAATATTATTTTCCATCTAAAAATATATATACTTTGACAGACATTGGTGGGTGAAAATACAACCATGAAACAGAGTATTTCAAGGAAAATGTCGTTAGTGATTGGTGCAAGGTGCCATCTTGAATGGGGCCATGAAAAACACATCATGGATACAATACAAAATCATCCTGCTCAGGTAATAATTCTTTTGCTATTATCTTCTTTTATAGAGAAAATATTTTTTTTCAGAACAATTTACATGTTAATGTATGTGTTCTTATACTCTTTTAGATCACTGCTGCTACTTTTGTTCTTTGCTTCTAACAAATTGTTATTTGGTTGTGTTGATTACCACTCACCATTTTATTTTTTTCCTCGTGTCAGGCTGCTCTTGGTGGAGCTGTTGGGAATTTACAAAGAGTTCGTGCATTTCTCCGGGTTCGTTTAAATTATTGCTACCTGACTTGGACTTGCATTCCTGGACTTGTTCATTGTGACTGTATTTGTTTATGGAAAATTATATTTTTCTTGTTTATCTTATCTTTCTGTGCAGATTCGATTGCGGGATTATGGAGTTCTGGATTTTGATGCTAGTGATGCGCATAGGCAGCCTCCTGTTGATACCACTTGGCAGCAGGTCATTGATATATTCATATTTTAGGGTCTTGTTACCCAAGAATATTTTTAGGAGTGCTTTTAAATTTTGGTTGTTTAAATGCTTATTAAGTGAAAGCTATTTTGGTTGTTTAAATGCTTATTAAGTGAATATTTTTAGGAGGACCATTGTTTAAAGGGTTAATAAAGTAGGAATTGCAACAAATCAGTAAGAAAGTAGCCATCGTGTTTTTCTCTCTTTATTGGATAGCACAACAATTTATTTGAAATTGCACACTACCACTATCTACACTGTTGTTATAGAGAGACCTCATGTGGCTAAAAATTATGAAGTGGTTGCTATAATTTATATATTTGAAAACAACATTAGCAGTGGTAGTTAGGGTAATTTCAGAAACAGGAAAAGTAATTAATTTAAAGTGCATGCATGCATCTGTATTGATTAGTTATATTCATTAATTTGAGTGAAGTCATTAAGCAGAATAGTTAATTCCTTTCAAAGCTACTATGAGAAAGAAAAATACCAGTATACTGACTTTATTTTCTAGCTGTCATGACAAACCAATCATTTTTCTATCAGAATAAAGAATAATTGTTTATCCAAAACATCTGTATCAAACTAAATCATATGTTGCTGCTTTTCTAGCTGTCATGACAAACCAATCATTCTTCTATCAGAATAAAGAATAATTATGTTTCATAATCGTTTATCCAAAACATCTGTCTCATACTAAATCATATGTTGCTGTCTATAACAGATCTATTTTTGCTTGAGAACTGGGTACTATGAGGAAGCGAGAACTGTTGCCCTGTCTTCCCGTGCTTCACTCCAGTTTGCTCCGATGGTACTGATTTTTCATTGTCAAGATTAAAAGTTATTTTCTTCATTAGCAGCCTTTGTAATCAGCTTTCCCTTTAACAGCTCATTGAGTGGATTAACTCTGGAGGTATGGTGCCTGTGGACATTGCAGCTGCTGCTTCAGAAGAATGTGAGAAAATGTTAAGAATGGGTGATCGAGTGGGTCGAGCTGCATATGACAAGAAAAAGTTGTTGCTCTATGCTGTAGTATCTGGTTGCCGCTGGCAGATTGACCACCTGCTGAGAGATCTTCCAACCCTTTTCAATACTATAGAGGATTTTCTGTGGTTCAAATTATCAGCTGTACGAGATTACCCTGCTGGGACCTCGACTCTGGTCCTGAATGAAAGCTTGGTACCATACAGTTTGGAGGATTTGCAGGCATACTTGAATAAATTTGAGCCATCATATTACACAAAAAATGGGAAAGACCCTCTCGTGTACCCTTATGTATTACTTTTAAGTGTCCAGATGCTACCAGCTATCTTATATCTGTCTAGGGAAGCTGCAGATGAAGGATATGATATTGATGCAGTCCATATATCAATTGCACTAGCAGACCATGGGGTTCTTACTGAAGGTGGTGGAGCTGGGCAAAAACTCGGGGTAATGGATGCTTATGCAGAGGTCTCTAGCATAATTAGGCAGTATGGATCTGCATATTTACATCATGGAAATCTCTCAATGGCACTAGAATATTATGCCCAAGCTGCAGCCACAGTAGGTGGTGGAGAAACATCATGGACTGGGAGAAGTAATATTGATCAGCAGAGGCAGAGAAGCTTGATGTTGAAGCAGCTCCTCACTGAGCTTCTGCTAAGGGATGGTGGTATTTATTTTCTTCTGGGTCCAAGAGGTGCTGGAGAAGAAGGTGAATTGGCACGATTTTTGATCGATTTCCAATCAAGACAACAATTTCTACTTGAAGCTGCTCGCAAGTGTCAAGAGGCTGGACTAGATGAAAAGGTAACTATTTATTTCCTTGCCTTTTGACTTTCTTGGTTTGAAATCATTTCATTTTGGGGTTCCTGAGAAAGCCATAACATCTTTTCTCTAATTATGCTTCTCTCTTCCTCGAAAAATGTCATCTACTTAATTGTAAAGCAATAGACTAGCTGGCTTTTTTTTACCTGTATTAATCTCTTGCCTTATATTTTATCATTGTTGACTTGCCCTGATATCATTTCCAAAATCCAGTCTATAGAAATTCAGAAGAGAGTTGGGGCATTTGCCATGGCTTTAGATACAATCAACAAGTCCCTTTCCAAAGCAATTTGTGCGCTATCACGTGGTAGATTGGACGGTGAGAGCCGAACTGCTGGTCTCATTAATTCTGGCAATGAGATTCTCACGACCTTTAAGTATTATCCTGATTTCAGGTAATTCTGATCCTCAGTGTTTTCCTTAGCTTCCTTTTCTTGCATTGTTGTCATGTTTGGGATGATAGTTTGCTTGTGATAGTTTTTACTAGATTACAAGTGCTCAAGCATCATATAAAGATGAAGCACCTGAAGCTTCTACTTCGTGGTTTATATTGTCATCATTGTCTGCAACCTACGCTGTAAATTTAAGATTAAATTGTAATTGTCAAGAGAAATATCAAACCCTTGTTGAAACTCAAGTTGTTGGTGATGAAACATGACTTTACCTGATCCATGTTGACAACTTTTTTGGTTAACATTTCATGCACTAAGCAAGTACTAAATTGTTTATCAATTTTCTGAATTCTTCACATAGGTTGTTAGTCTTTCACCTTTACTTTTGCACTCATTTTACACAAATGATGTTTTCTTATTGTTGAACTTTGTGACAGTGCTGGATTCTCAGCTCTTGAACTTTATCCCTGCCATCAATTCAAGTTTTGGACTTTTACTGAAATCGATGAATTCTGAACTGTTGTGATTCTAGCAATATGATAAGGTTACTAAAGTTTGCTAAACAAGTTCCTTTGAATTTTTAGCATCCCATCTCTACGGCTTCTATAGTTTTCAATATCAAAGTGATGTTTTTTTTTTATGTCTTCTCTATAGAACTTAATCACTTGGTTATGATGTCCAGTTTTCAAGAAAGAGACCTTGTCCTAGAGCAAGAAACCGTGTTGAGACAGCTTGAGGCGATATTATCTGTTCTCAAGTTGGCAAGACTGGGTCATTTTCTTGATGCTTTAAGGGAGCTTGCCAAACTTCCTTTTCTTCCATTGGATCCACGAGTGCCAGATATCACTGTTGATGTTCTTCAGAAGTTATCCCCTCGCGTTCAGGATTGTGTGCCAGACCTTTTGAAGGTTGCTTTAACATGTTTGGATAATGTGACAGATTCTGATGGATCACTTCGTGCCATGAAAGCAAAGGTAATTTAAAAAATTTATGCTCTAATCTTGTTATTTTTCCTTTGTAGGTATAGATGCACCATTGCAAATGCTATTTTTCATGTGATCTCCTTGAAATTGCTTGCTGCATCTGTAGTTTCAAAAGATAGTGATTGAAGGTTGTTAAAAAGTGTAACCTGGATCATAGTCTTGTATGTTCTTATGTTCTGGACGTATGAAATATTTGGAATTGCGAAGAGAATGCGAGTGGGTACAATTGGTATTGCAATAGGATCTGTGGGATCATAGTATCATATCATCTTTAATTTTTGAAGCAATTTAAGTCCTGCTTGCGTTCTGATCAGTCTGAAAGTCTAGATAGGCTTCCTTACTGATTTCAAGGCAATCTTTCAATTTTTACCAGATAAGGACATATCAAGTTTTTAGACTTTTTCTTTTTTCATGATTACGTTCTCAATTTTTATTTTTTATCAATTGTGTTGCTCATCTTTTGATAACATCGCAATGAAGCACCTCAGTGGAGATCTATTAGAAATTTGTTCATATGTCTGTTGAATGATGACATGTGCTCCAAAATCTTCCAAGAAAAATGATCAATGCTGTGAGCATGAGTATGAAATATAAGCTCTATTTTACTAAGTTCAAAAGGTATTTCTTTAAGACATGTTCCAAGCATGAAATCTTTGTTTTGTATACATGTTTCTTAGCTTAATTGATGATGTGGCAAACCTAGAATGACATCAATCCAAATTCTTTTTTGGTAAAGTTTTGGTGTTCAGGTCATCATTTTATGGATAGGTTCACAAATTCCTAGCAGGCATCCATCAAGGCACGTGATTGTGTTATTATTAAATATTAATAGATGAACTCCATTGATAAAAATTAAAGTTGAGACACCCAAGTGTGAAAATTGAAAAAGTTCAGATACTTAATCGATTAAACTTGAAAACTGAGAAGGCGTATTTAATTAAAAAATGATGATGATGAGCTAGAAAAATGATTAAATTGATGTTGATAATTTTCCTACAGATTATTTGGGGTTAGAAAAAAATTTGTAGATTTTAACGATCAAAATCACATCAATGCAATAATGCACTCATATATGCTGCCAAATGCATGCTCATGCACAGTTCTAATCTATTTGATTTGGTCTGTATTTCTTTGTTTTCTATGGGCCCTTCTAGTTATAAATCGTTGGATTTGCAAATATAGTGGCCATTGGCAATAATTTAATATTGAAAATGAATGGATGGATTTTGATCTTCTCAATTTAGATAGTAATTATGGCTGAAAATGTGGTTTTTCTGTTGAGATGTGGCACAAAATGTTATTGCCTCACGATTACATTTTCTTTTCTTTCTTTTCTTTTTCCTATGCCCATTTACAAAATGTTATTGCCTCACGATTACATTTACTTTTCTTTTTCCTATGCCCTTTGCAGATTACACAGTTCATTGCAAACAATATGAGTCGGAACTGGCCTCGGGATTTGTATGAGAAGGTTGCTCGAAGTTTGTGAAGCAAATAAATTGTGGTGGTTTGAGAGGCGAGATGACCCTCTGGTTGACCAATCCGTGATAGACGCAGTGTTTCATGTTATCATACATCTAGCTCTTTGAGGTAACAGTCCATGAAAATTTAACCTAACCAATATGAGTTTTTCTTGGTGAAGAAATGCTGCTGTTTCAAAACAAACTGTGCAAATTTGTATTAAAGACTTGCAAGATCCTTCTGTCAATAGTCTCAACTCTGAATTGTGAGCTTGGTATGTGTAATCCTTCTGGATAAGATGCTGCTGCAAATTTTTCGTGTCAGTAACCAGTAATTGAAAGCTAAATGGATATCAACTAGGAATTCTGGTAATTGACATGTTTGCATTTCGAGTGAGGGATTTTAGCTTCTAGTTGATGGAAAGACTCAAGATAGAAAGATTTGTAAGGACTACGAATATTATCTATTTCTATACTGGTATGATATTGTTTGCTTAGGATTTAAGCTCTCATGGATTTGCTCTTGGACTATACTCAAAAGATCTCATACCAATAAAGATATTTGTTCATCCTTATATACTCATGATTCTCTTTATTTTTAACTAATATGGAACTTTGGTTGTATACCCAACAATCCTCCTCTCGTATAAAGGACCATCGAGTCTCCTCTTAAATGATCATTTATCCATCAGCTCTACCAATTGGGATTCTTCATTCTTTATTTCATCGTGTTGGGATCAGGACACATTCATGAAGCATCTGGAGAGCACTATATAACTTGAGAGTTTTGCCTTTTCTAGGTCAACTTATCTTCATCATGTTAGGGTCAGGACACGTCTATGAAGGGAGTAACACCACCTATCCAATAGAGCTGATCATTGGATTATGTTGTGATCAAATTAGGGTCCACTACCTTTTGCTCGACATTTCGAAGATTTATCCACCATGGCTAACTCTAAGGCATGGCTCTGATACCACTTGTAAGATACTGGCATGCAAACCCGACAAGATAAAAGGTAAGGGACAAGATAAAATGAGAAATGGGGGGCACAAGAATTTACGTGGTTCACTCAATTGAGCTACGCTCATAGACAAGTATAAAAGGATTTTACTAAGTAATGTGGAAATACAACTTTTCTCTAATAATAGGAGTACAATTGAAATCTCTTTATTACTAGAAGAAAAACATCTCACTTATTATCTCACAAAAACCTCATAATTTTGTGAGATTACTCTCCTCACCCTCTTTTCTTTCTCTCTGCTTGCTCTCAAGTTTCTTTCCCGTGGTGTGTTTATAATGCTTGGATGCATTCTCTATTTATAGGCAAGCATCCATGCAAAAGACAAGGGGTAAGGCAAGTAGCACCAATTTGGTGCCTATAATTTTTGACTAAGGTGTAAAAGGATGGCTTCACCTTCTCCCAC
>NW_011500900.1:0-5327 GCF_000495115.2 Populus euphratica | reverse complement strand
TGACTAACCACATCAACACAATAAGAACTCTATTTTCACAACTCACTATATGGGTCAGCAAATAGAGGAAAATAAACGTGCAGAGCTTCTACTTCAAAGTCTTTCCGATTCGTATGATCAGTTTTACCAATAATATCCTCTCAGACTATTTAGTCTTCGATGATGTTGCAACCGCTATCTTGAAAGAAGAAAATAAACGCAAAAACAAATAAGATAGAAATAGTTCGAACCAAGCAGAGACATTGTTGGTGTCAAGAGGAAGATCAACGGAGCGTGGCTCTAGTAGGAGTCAAAGGCAGGGGAGGTCCAAATCAAGAAGATTGTGAAATGGTACAACTGTGGCAAAAAGGGACACTTCAAAAAGGATACAGAGAATACTGCAGAGTTATCAAAATCTCAAGGATGTGTTGCGAGCTGCTCAGAAGATGGGGAGGTTTTATATAGTGAAGTAACGACAATCTCTATAGATACAAAAGAGCTCACTAAGGTCTGGCTAATGAATTCAGGAACAACATATATAACTCCAAATTAAAATTGGTTACATACATATAAACTTATCTCTAGAGACAAAGTGTTCATGGGTGATAATCATGCTTTAGAGATTATTGGCATTCACACCATCAAATTAAAGATATATGATGACTTAATTCGTACCATTTTAGGAGTGCGACATGTGAAAGACTTGAAGAAAAAAATTTTGTTCATAGGACCTCCCCTACCTCTGACTCTCACTAGAGCCACGCTCCGTTGATCTTCCTCTTGACACCAATAATGTCTCTGCTTGGTTCGAACTATTTCTATCTTATTTTTTTTTGCGTTTATTTTCTTCTTTCAAGATAGCGGTTGCAACATCATCGAAGACTAAATAGTCTGAGAGGATATTATTGGTAAAACTGATCATACGAATCGGAAAGACTTTGAAGTAGAAGCTCTGCACGTTTATTTTCCTCTATTTGCTGACCCATATAGTGAGTTGTGAAAATAGAGTTCTTATTGTGTTGATGTGGTTAGTCACCGACTTGGTTTCTATCGTTCGAATAGTATAAAGTCCCTACTTTAAGAAAATCTTATTGTGCAAAGACTTGAACTTGTATACTTTGATAGTCTTCCATATCTCCTTAGTTGTTTTCTTCTCCGCCACACTTGATAATACATCATCGACTAATGCTAAATGTATGTTAGCAATAGCATTGCCATCCATCTCATTCCATTTTGCATCATTAGTGATCTCCGCGGGTCGTTCCTCAATTGTGCTTTGATTCTCATTTTTTATAGTGAGAAATTGCTCTCATTAAACCTCTCAATCTCGTACTTTGTTGCTATTATATTCATTAGGATCTATTTAGCTATCACCGTTTCATCAAACGGTCCTACTTAAAACTCAATCTCCTTAGATAGAACTTCTTAATTGTATTTAATCACCACACTTCTTTTCTATATACGCCAACAGTAACAATGTAAATAATATCGTATAGATGAATAATGCTATATAGGTGAATAGTGTCATAGACGTGAATAGTAACTGTATACACGAATAACTTTTGTGTATTAACAACACCAACCAGAAGGCTCTGATACCACTTGTGAGGACTATTGACACCGCCTATCTTCACATTGATATGATATTGTCCACTTTGGGCCTAAGTCCTCATGGATTTGCTCTTAGGCGATACCCAAAAAGAACAACACCAACCAGAAGGCTCTGATACCACTTGTGAGGACTATTGACACCGCCTATCTTCACATTGATATGATATTGTCCACTTTGGGCCTAAGTCCTCATGGATTTGCTCTTGGGCGATACCCAAAAAGCCTCATACCAATGAATATATTTGTTCATCCTTATATACCCATGATCCTCTTCATTTTTAGCCAATGTAGGACTTTAGTCGTATATCCAACAATGCTGATACCAAATGTGAAGTCAACCACCTAAGTCAATCATAGTGGGAGAAGGTGAAGTCATCCTTTTACACCTTAGTCAAAAATTATAGGCACCAAATTGGTGTTACTTGCCCTACCGCTTGTCTTTTGCATGGATACTTACCTATAAATAGACAATGCATCCAAGCATTATAGACACACCACAAGAAAAAAACTTAAGAAAAGAGGGTGAGGAGAGTAATCTCACAAAATTATAAGGTTTTTGTAAGATAGTAAGTGAGGTGTTTTTTTCCTAGTAATAGGGAGATTTCGATTGTACTCCTATTATTAGAGAGAAGTTGTATTCTCACGTTACTTAGTGAAATCATTTTATACTTGTCTGTGAATGTAGCTCAATTGAATGAACCACATAAATTCTTATGTATCTCATTTTATCTTATCCTTTATTTGTTATATTGTCGGGTTTGTATGTTAAGATTGTGACAGCAAAAGAGGCCCTCAATTGAAGATGCAACCGGTAATGCCAGGAAGATATATGATAAATCCAAATGTTGTAATTTTAAGACCTTCAAAGGAATTGAAACCATCATCTATAGGTTTTATAAATGTTAAAAATAATTTTAAATTATTTTGATGGGATAATATTAAAAATAAAAAAAATATTATTTTAATATATTTATAAATAAAAACAATCTCCACCGCCTCACAATCTAACACCTTCCTAAGAAAGCATGTCATCTCATCTCGCCGATTAATGAGCACGTGGTGTCCAAGTGCGAGAGAAGCTAATTAATCGAAAAATGGCATGTGGGCAGCTGTGATGCTTGCTGTCCCCTTTTCCTTAGATTTTCTACGATCTATTCCGCTGAACGCCCAATACAGCAATAGAATTAGTTGTCGTTGCCACCTGCTTTGTTCTCTTGCATTTTTATAGAATTATTATTAAACTCAACTGCACTCCCTGCTTCATGTTCAATTGAATAAGAATTAAATTCAAAAGTATTTGAAAGTAAAATAATGGCTATTTTTCAGTTTTTTTATTTGAATATATACTAAAATAATAATTTTAAAAAATATATTTTTTATACCAACATATTAAAACAATCCAAAATCATAAAAAAAAAATTGAAGTAAAAAAAATTTTCAGAACCATTTTTAACACAAAAATAAATATAATCTAATTAATTTAATAGGTTAATTCATGATTTGATTAAATTATTTTTTAATTAAAATATTATTATTTGAACAATTATAAAAAAAATAATCTTAAAATAATGTTATTTTAAATTAATTATAATTAATCTGGGTTAATCTACCCCATCTATAATTTTAAATTTAAATGGCTCAAGTTTCATGCGAGTGAATACAAAAAATTAAAATTAATACAAGTTATAATTTTTGGCAAAAATTTAACGTTCTTCAAATTTTCAAAAAACAAAATTGAGAGCCATTAATATGTGCTATTGTGTTTTTATATTAAAAAAAAAAAAACATGTGATCCGATTTATTGATATAAAAATCAGAACATGACAGATTATGCAAGCATACATGCGAGAGATCACTCCGCGAAAACCCCACCAAGTCGAAAACACGAAAACTGTCAGCTTCAAGCACAGCTCATTCTTCAATTAATATATTATAAGATTGCTGGCCTCTAAATAAATAAAAAGAAAAGGTCTATCGGATCTTTAATATTATAAAATTGCATATTTTAAACAATTATTTTGCTCACTACATGGACTGCTAAGATACTTTTTTATTTATCAGTATATATCTTCTTTATCTTAATTATAAAAGTTGATATGATACTAAAAGAAATTATTAATACCATCATTCAATAAAATTTATTTTTTAAAATATATCAATTCATGATTAAATGTATTTTTAAAATTAAGTAAAAAAACCTAATTTTTATTTATAGAATAAAAAACTATAATTTTAAAACATCATCAGGGAATTAATCCGTGATTAGGGTTGTATCACAAATTAAAAAAATTAATCTAATTTTTATTAAGTTAACAGCTTTTTTTTATTTACTAGCCAATCCAGTTTTAAGAACAAAACCAAAAACTAATGTGTGAAGTTGACTGTAGGAGTAGATGCATCAACAAATAATAGCTCTCTCAATCAATTTCTAAACACAAACAAGAAAAGAAAAGAGAGGCAAAATGCTTCGATTGGGTTCTTCCATTGTCTCAGTGCTTGTAATTCTCCTTTCATTTCCTTTCTTTATAGTTTCCCTTCCAATTCAGGATAAATTTCTTAAATGTCTCTCACTATATTCTGAATCCTCCTTTCCTTTCTCCACTATCTTGTACACTCCAAACAACTCTTCATTCACTAATGTCTTGCTGTCCACTGCTCAAAATCTCAGGTTCGCATTGCCTTCAGTGCCGAAACCTGAGTTTATTTTCACACCGTTGCAAGAATCCCATGTCCAAACTGCTGTTGTTTGCTCAAAACAGCTTGGAGTTCAGATTAGAGTTCGCAGTGGAGGCCATGACTTTGAAGGACTCTCGTACACCTCCGTAATTGATACACCTTTCATTGTGGTAGACCTGGGCAAGCTTCGTTCCATTAGCGTTGACATCAAGCGTAAGAGTGCGTGGGCTCATGCAGGTGCTACAGTTGGTGAACTTCACTATAGGATCTCAGAGAAAAGTAAAAATGTT
Organism: Populus euphratica; assembly: GCF_000495115.2. Lineage (NCBI taxonomy): Eukaryota > Viridiplantae > Streptophyta > Magnoliopsida > Malpighiales > Salicaceae > Populus > Populus euphratica. The sequence goes on along the minus strand of NW_011500900.1, from coordinate 771 downwards.
GGCTTCCCAGCTGGTGCTTGTCCCAGTGTGGGCCTTGGTGGGCACCTTTCGGGAGGTGGATATGGCCCTTTGCTTAGAAAATATGGCCTTTCCGCTGACAATGTCATTGATGCTCGTATAGTTGATGTTCAGGGAAGACTCCTTGACCGGATAGCCATGGGAGAAGATCTTTTTTGGGCAATCAGGGGAGGTGGAGGAGCCAGCTTTGGAATCATTACTGCCTGGAAAGTAAAACTGGTTCCTGTACCGTCAACTGTGACAGTTTTTAGGGTTTTCAGGTTCTTGGAACAAGGAGCTACTAAGCTCCTCTATAGATGGCAACAAGTTGCTAATAAATTTGATGTGGATCTTTACTTAGTCGTTGGCATACGACCGGCTATTGCTAGTGACACAGGTAAAAAAACTGTAAGAACTATCTATAGTGGCTTTTTTCTTGGTGATACCAGCAGACTCCTCGAAGTGATGCAAAAAAGTTTCCCTGAATTGGGTTTAGCAAGGAAGGATTGTATTGAAATGGACTGGATCGGTTCAGTAATTTATGAAGCTTTCTTCCCCACTAATTCAACTCCTGAAGTTTTACTTCAGAGGAAGAATTTATTCCCGGCTTACACCAAAAGCAAGTCAGACTTTGCCCAAAGTCCCATATCTGAAACCGCACTCAAAGGGTTATGGAAAATTTTCTTTCAAGAAGACAAGCTTGCTACCTTACTAATTCCTTATGGTGGAATGATGGATAAAATTTCAAAATCTGAGATTCCTTTCCCTCATAGA
>NW_011500902.1:73359-77311 GCF_000495115.2 Populus euphratica | reverse complement strand
ATGCACATCTCCACTAGGATGCGTCTCAAGAGTCAATAGAAGATTATGTAAAGACTCCTTACTCAGGCCATCCTTAATGAATTGTATTTTATCTTCACGGTTTATAGATACCATTCCTAAAGAACGACATTGTGTATTACAAGTCCATCTAGCACATCGATGACAGACATCCAGTCGTTTTGCACGACGCTTCTTCGCAAAAGTACTTTTACCTGTTCCAGGCATGTGTGAAGTGAAGGAGTTAGAGGACTCACCTGCTAATCGGACCTTTGCTTCAATCAACCAGCGAATATGTTCAGGAATTCCATGATTCATTAACAATCTCAATCTTGCACATCTAGCACGGTAAATTTTTGTAATCGCATTCTGAGGCAGAGCGGGAAAATACTTTTTCAATTTTTCAAGATTAGTGTCCATTTTCAAATGAGAATTGGAAGAGAGCTTCAAAGAATTGCACAAATATATACACAAATATCAATAATTGTGGGAAACTGAAAGAACCGACTTAAGTCACGGAGTACCGTTATCCGCCATTTGACCGGGGTGAGAGAAACTAGCAAAAATCACTCAAAAAGAAACACCAAAAAGAAAATGTGAGAAAAACAAAATAATCAACCTTTATCTACAAGATCATTCAAACCAGTTGATTCGTTTTCATTAAGAAAATTATCAAAGTGAGCTTTCAAACGATGTCCATTTTCCTTAAAATCATTGTCATTCATTGAATTCTCAATATCACAGGCCCCATAAGGATTGTTCCATCTTGATCTTAGCTCTCTAGGGACTGCATAGAGTTGAGAATCATAAAACAAAACTTTTTGACCAGTATCAATCTTTTGACAATTTTCACAAGTTTTGCAGAATGCATGCGTGTCCTTGAATATGATGGGCCAGTAAAATTCACTTTGAAAGATTTTTGCATCTGTCTTTTTTGACGAGAAATAACTTCCACATGCTTCAAAATGACAAAGTTTAATGACACTACTTACCTCATTGTCCGGAATGAATCTTTGAAATATTTGATCAGGACAATATTTGAATAAGTTAGGGTCATCACAATAAAAATTCTTCACTTCGTTCAAAAACTTTTCTTTTTCTTGGGTACTCCAATCAGCTGGCAAATCTCCTAAAGCAAGAAAATTGATATTTTTATCATACCAAGGCATTGGACTAAGAGAAAGTAAGGATTCGTTAGGAAAGTAATCATCGATTGGTGTGATGTCAGATGTCAAATCTGTTGTCACTGTTGACAAAAGATTCGCATCAACATTTTCGGTGCTTGTTTCATCCATGATTTCTTCCTCAGAATAAATCATTTGCAAATCTTCAGTTTCATCCAATTTATTTTTACTTAAAGTAGATTCAAGTTGATCATAAACTAATTCCTCAATATGATCTACTTCTTGTAAATCATTATCATCTCGAGGTTGCTTGCAAATGTTGAAAATATTCATCTCCAATGTCATGTTTCCAAATGATAGCTTCATCAGTCCATTCCTACAATTAATCAATGCATTAGAAGTTGCAAGAAATGGACGTCCTAAAATAACAGGAAATGAATTACATGCTTCAACAGGTTCTGTGTCTAAGACAATAAAATCCACAGGATAAATGAATTTATCGACTTGTACTAACACATCTTCAATTATTCCTCTAGGCACTTTTACAGATCTATCGGCAAGTAAAAGAGATATAGAAGTTGGTTTTAACTCACCTAGATTGAGACTTTGAAAAACTGAATATGGAAGTAAATTCACACTAGCACCAAGATCAAGTAAGGCTCTTTCAATTTTATGCTCTCCAATAAAGCAAGAAATTGTAGGACAATCAGGGTCTTTATATTTCAAAGCATTATTGTTTTGAAGAATAGCACTTACTTGTTTGGCTAGAAAGGCTTTCTTTTTCACATTCAGTTTCCTCTTCACAGTGCATAGATCTTTCAAAAATTTAGCATAGGAAGGAACTTGTTTAATAGCATCTAGCAAAGGTATATTGATCCTTACCTGTTTGAAAATTTCAAAAATTTCAGAGTTGTGATTGACTTTCCTTTGTTTGGTCATGGCATCAGGAAATGGAAGTGCTGGCGGTGAATCAGTCTTTTCTTTGCAATTTTCAGATTCAACCCCTTCCTTACCCTCAGCGATTGACTCATCATCTTTCTCATAAGGTTCAAGAGAGGATTTTTCAATAACCTTACCACTGCGCAGAGTAGTGACTGATTTGACTTGATCCATATGTTGGCTTCCGGAACTACTTCCATTTGCATTGTATTGCCCCTTGGGATTTTGTTGTGGTTGAGATGGAAACTTACCTTTCTCTTAAAAACTGAGAGTAGATGTTAATTTGCAAGAGTATCTTTAAAATCTGTCATGTTTTGAGCAAGTTGAGTATTGATTATCTCTTGCTTTTCAATGAATGCATGCAATGTTTCCTGAAGATTTCTTCTAGGAGGTGGAGCATAAAGAGGTGCATATCCATGAGAATTTTGAAAATTATGGTGTGCTTGAAATGGTAGTTATGAAGTTTATACATTGTTATTATCACTTTTCCAACTGAAATTTGGGTGATTTCTCCAACCAGGGTTGTATGTTTGCGAGTATGGGTTATGGTTGGCCCTTTGGAAACTGTTTAAAGCATGAGCTTTTTCATGGAGACATTCCTTAAAAGAAGGCAAGGTTAGATAATTATTGGTTGAGTGTTCATTTGTTTCACATATTTGATACACACTGTTTTTAACAGATTTTAATTGACCACTCTTTTTTTATTCTAGTGCCTCGACTTTTCTAGCAAAAGATGCAACCTTGGCTTGAAGGTCATGATCTTTCCTAAGGTTGTTCATACCTCCACTAGATGTATAAGATTGAGTTTTACTCGGTGCCTCATAAGTGCCCGCAGTGTCCTAATTTTGAGCATTTTCAGTTATCAAGTCTAAGTACTCCATTCCTTCATCAAGGTCTTTATCTTCAAAAGTTTCATTGCACATCAATTCAACCATTTGCCTATCTCTAGGTGTTAACCCTTCATAAAAATATGAAACCAATCTCCATGTTTAAAAACCATGATGAGGGCAAGTATTAAGCAAGTCTCGATACCTATCGCAATATTGATAAAATGTTTCTCCTAGGTTTTGAGTGAAAGTGGTAATTTATCTTTTGAAAGAGTTTGTTCCATGAGATGAGAAAAACTTCTTTAAAAACTGCTATTACATTTCATCCCAAGTACGAATGGATCCTGGTCTCAAATTTTGTAGCCATGCTTTAACTTTATCATTTAATAAAAAAGGAAAAAGCTTTAATCTGATAGTGTTCATGCTATAATTTAAATTATTATATGTGTTGCAGACCTCCTCAAATTCCCTTAAATGCAAGTATGGATTTTCCAATTCTAAGCCATGAAAAGAAGGTAAAAGTTGAATAATACCTCGTTTAAAATTAAAATGAGATGCATTGGGAGGAAAAACTATACATGATGGTGCACTTGTTCTTGTGGGATTCATGTGGTCTCTAAGTGTTCTGACACGGTTATTCTCATTATTCTCATTATGAAGTGATTGATTATCTTCTTCGGCCATATTTTCTGAAAATGATGAGGATACCCTACAAAGTCTACCACTTGATGTACATGACCACACTCTCATGCACGTGTAGGAATAAAATAAAAGGAAAACAAAAAAAAAAGAAGAAACAAAAAAAAAAAAACAAAGTTATATACAAGAAAAGTGAAAAGAGAAAATAAAATAACTACTATAATTTATACAAGAACTTACCTCCCCGGCAAAGGCGCCAAAAACTTGACACGACTAAAAGATTGATGTCTTCTCCCAAGTGCAGGAGTGTCGAAGTAATAAATAACCCGGCAAGACCAGGGTCGAACCACAGGGAGGTTAATTGTACAAATTATAAACAACAATTATAAACAACTATAATAACAATAACAACAATAATAACAATAG